>NW_015177049.1:260604-358361 GCF_001447785.1 Gekko japonicus | reverse complement strand
TGAAGGAGGAACAACAACAAGAAGAAGGAAGCTCTGCAGGAGCAGGAAATCTCCAGAAGAGCCAAGACTGCACTGTAGACCTTTCATATTCCAACATAAAATTGCCCAAATGCTAATGAAACGCATTATTACCAGGGGTGGCCATTTTACCTGAAGAAGAAGAAGGAGAAGAGTTTGGATTTATACCCTGCCCTTCACTACCCAAAGGAGTCTCAGAGCGGCTTACAAACTCCTTCCCCTTCCCCTCCCCACAACACACACCCTGTGAGGTTGGTGGGGCTGAGAGAGCTCTGACAGGAACTGCCCTTTTTCAACAACAGCTGTGCCAGAATTATGGCTTGCTCAAGGCCATCCAGCCAGGTGCAAGTGGAGGAGTGGGGAATCAAACCCGGTTCTCCCAGATTAGAGTTCACACACTTAACCACTACACCAAACTGGCTCTACCCACCAGCGTTTCTAATCTAGCTTCTAGAGAACAAAGTTTGAGAACAGTGGCACCTTCAAGACCAACAAAGTTTTATTCAAGGTATAAGCTTTTGTGTGTGTGCACACTTCTTCAGAGACTTCTCTAGCCGCTATGGAGGGCTCAACAGAGACTGATGGCATAAGAGAGCCACACCTGGAACCCTGCCGAGGATTCTGTCTCAATGCTTCCGATTGGTGAGTGGCCGTCACGAATACTTTTGAATAACAGAGCCTTAAATCCAAACCATGGATTTAAGCTTCCAGTTTGACAAACCGAATGGATCCATACTTCTGCCACTGCAAGTTTCTATTTGAGATGATGCCAAACAATTTATTTGGCATTGTCTCCAATGTTAATTTGCAGTTGTTTTAAGTACAAAACCCATGGCGTTTGCCAAACTGAAAACATACATTTAGATCCTCTTGTCAGCATTTCAATTTAAGTCATATTGGGTGCAATCAAGCTAAAATGGTATGTTCCTAAAGGCTAAGTGCTCACTATACCAACTTCCATGCAACTTCCCCCTGGCATTTTTTGATGTTGTAACCCACAGTCAGGAAGGAGAGGAGCTTCAGGTGCTTAACCCTTTCCACTGAAAATCACCCCCCCCCCAGTTACATTTCCCCTAAAAAGGGAGAAAATGGGGAGAAGACAACTTGAGTGATTTAGAAAGGAGGTCAGCTGGCAAGATAAGCCTCTCCTCTTTTCCCTATAGCAGGTCAGCTGGCAAGATAAGCCTCTCCTCTTTCCCCTATAGCAACCCATTGTTGTTGTTGTTGTTCAGTCACACAGTCGAGTCCGACTCTTCGTGACCCCATGAACCACATCATGCCAGGCCCTCCTGTCCTCCACCGTCCTCCGGAGTTTGCCCAGTGTTTTGTAAATTTAAGTCTGGGGGAAGTTACATGGATCTTGGTGTAATTCGAGTTCCTCCTGACTTCCCACTGAAATGAAACCTTATATTTAATAAAGCAAAATTCAGCTCATTTATTTCAGCAGGGCCCTGACCCAGATAGCCCAGGCTAGCCTGATCTCATCAGATCTCAGAACAGAAGCTAAGCGGGGTGGGCCCTGGGTGGATGGGAGACTGCCAGGGAAGTCCAGGGTTGCTACGCAGAGGCAGGCAATGGCAAACCACCCTGAATGTTTCTTGCCTTGAAAACCATACAGGGTTGCCATTTAGTCAGCTGTGGCTTGACGGCACCACCATTTCAGTGGGACACCTGCTTGCCTGATTCTGGCTAGACTGAACCCACTAAGATTATATTTGTATATCTGGGCCCCGGTCACATGGGAGGTTTTGGCCCGGAAGAGGGACGGATCCGAGGCGCAGCAAATGGGCACGATCAAAACAGCAACATCTGGGAAGCGGTGCGCACCCATCCCCGATCCGTCCCTTCAGCCAGAAAACCCGCTGCAAAAAAGAACCTGCAAAAGAGCAGGACTTACTGGAAACAGCGCAGCAAGTGCGGCCGTGAGATCGCCGGTGCGCCCGTCTTCTGGAGCAGTCGAGGCTCCCGGATGAACTGCACATGCACACACATGCGCAGTTCAGCTGACTCGCTCTCCCTTCAGTGGCTTCCCCCTGGCATCTGATCATGCCGGGGAGGAACTGCGCGGCAGCTCAGGGGATCTATCTGATCCCGCCGCCACTTTTTGTGCGGCTCTAAAAAGCCGCCCTTTGGCCATTCCCCCCCCCCCCCCGGTGTGGCAGGGGCCCTGGTATTTTATTGCTGTATGTAATACTCTCTCCCTCTCTTTCTCTCTCTCCCTCTCTCTTACACACAGAGAGAGTCGTCCTAAGCAGAGTTATACCATTCTAAGTCCATTACTTATAATGGGCTTTGAAGAGTGTAACTCTGCTTAGGATGGAACTGACAGTCCTTTTGCTTCCTTGGTAGTAATTTCATGCATCTCATCATTGGTAGAACGTAACCCTTGTGTTTCCACAGTTCTGCTGTGACATTCAGCATTGCAAGGGTAACTACTGTTGACGACAGAAGTTAACAGCCACATTTGCATTATCTTTGGAAATATTTCAATAACACACTAGCAGCATGTGTGTCCCATAAACTCTGTTGTTAAGCATAAGCATCCTAGTGTGTGTTCCGGTTCTGAGAATGCTGTAAAATTTTTAAATTGGCATCTCTTGTAATTAACTCTGGTTTCAGAGTTTACAGGCAACTTCAGATCAGTGCTTCACTACGTTAACCGTTTCATAAGGAGGAAACCAGGGAGGAAAGGGGGGGAAAGCAAACAAGAACTTCTGTTTAAGGGCAATGAAATTCAAAGAAGTTGGATGGTGGCAGCCTTAATTTAATGTACAGCAATGGACTCATATGGAGAATGTTGCCTCCTTGCTTACAAAACAAAAACCATGTTGGTCCTCGCCAATTATTTTATGGGTTTTTTTAAAAAAAGAAAACTATACAAATTAACAAATCCTACCTTTTTTGTGACTTCAGTAGTCTTTCCCATTTTACATGTATTTTATTTGGGCAACTGCATTTATTTTCATAGAATCAAAGAGTTGGAAGGGGCCATACAGGCCATCTAGTTAGTTAGCGTATTAGTATGGTCAACGACCAAGACAACTCACAATACACAGTATGGCAAAATTATAAATAAATCAAAAACAATCCAATAAATAACTAGATGGGCTATATAAAATGATTTAAAATAGATAATTACAGATTAAAATAAGTATTGTTAAAAATTGTTCTGCTGCATAGAATATCTTTGCGAGTTTTACAGGCGGCTGCAAAAAAAACCTTGCACAAGAAGCTGTAGACTGCAAATTGGCACCCATAAGAAGTTTCCTTGAAAATTCAGAGTCAGAGCAGCCCAGGAACCCTCTGCGCAGAAGGAGAATAAATTTAACATGAATTTTCTGATAGAACCGGCAGGAGAACATAACATGTTGGTTTGTTTCAACAACACCGGCACCACACAGACAAACCCTCTCTAATACAGGAGTCTTTCTATGTGTCCCCTCCATAGGGTTCCCAGGTCTGGGTTGGAAAATACCAGGAGACTTTGGGGGTGGATCCAGGAGAGGGCGTGGTTTGGGGAGGGTAGGGGCCTCAGCATGGTACAATGCCCTAGAGTCCACCCTTCAAGGCAGCCATTTTCTCCAGGGGAGCTGATCTCTGTCAGCTGGAGATCAGTTGTAAAAGCAGGAGATCCCCAGGCCCCACCTGGAGGCTGGCAACCCTACCCCTCCAACACCCCAGAGGGAGTACAGGCCACCTGACTACAGAAAATGCTCTATGATACGGTTAAAGGCTCTAGAGACAAAAGTTTCACCCACCTCAGAATTACAATTCATTACAAGGGAGAAGAGCCATAAGTACTTAAGAGGCAGGGGTGCAAATAAAGTGCCGTTGGTGGAGTGGGAGGTGTGAGTTTTATTCCCCATCTCCCTCAGTTCAATCTCAAAATATACAGAGTGCATTACAGTAGACTAGCCTTGATGTCACCATGGTATGGATCCAGGTGTCCAGATTAGCCAAGTTCTGTTAGGGGGCCATCTTGAAGGCTAAACTGACTTGGAAGAAATCATTTTTTGCAGCTGTGTTAACTTTGTCACATAAGTTAGGCCAAGAAGTAGTTACCAGTTCAAGGTCTCCCAGTCAGCTTCTCAGCAGGGCAAAGACTGGAGCGCAGGTTTATCTAGTCTGACCACTACTCCGGATTGGTTCTCTCAGTTCTCTAGTGCAGACAGATCTTAAGGCCAGGAGCTGTTGTTCTCACAAATTAAAGGAAATTCAGCAGTTAAGAGAAAAGTACATGGTACGGCTTCATGGAACTGTATCACTCGAAACATACCTTCCATCTACACTATTAAGACTTTAATCAACTGGAGGAGAACAGGACTACCAATTTCTGGGAGCTGTCTGCAATAATTGGTTTTCTCTGTATGGTGGGATTCTTGGAGACACAGAACTGGAACAGAGGCACCCCATAAAAGCCTTTTCCTGAAGCTGTGCGCTCTCTTTAAATTCCAATTAAAAGATCAACAGTTTTAACAGCTCTCAGACACTTACCACCCCAGAGTTCAGAGAGATCCTGTAACTGAGCATGACTCCCCCTGCTTCTGTTCAATTAGCTGGAATATAATACCAGCATGATCTGAGACCCACCAGACATGTACTTAAGGGAGAATTAAAGAACAACTGCTAATTCCAAAATCTTAAGAACTTTAATCACTGGCTGAATAACTTTTGCAATTCAATTGACTCAAAGGATCCCCATGCTAAGTTTGTTGTTGTTGTTTTTTAAGTTGTTGTGTTTTAAGCTGTTCACCTCACACAGCTTATCCATCACCATCAAAAACAGATCATTCTCCTTGTATGACAGAAGCCATGGCATCAGTGAACAGCTTCCTTCCTTCCTTCCTTCCTTCCTTCCTTCCTTCCTTCCTGTTGAGTATTTCTGTGTGTATGTCTGTGTGCCTGGAAGTCATGGTTAACTTCTGGTGACCTCTAGAGGGTCTTGGACAATTCAGAGATGTGGCTTGCTATTGCCTGCCTCTGTGTCTCGGCCCTGGTATTCCTTGGAGGTCTCCCATCCAAATACTTGCCAGGGTTGGCCCTGGATCTGATGAGATCAGGTTTGCCTGGGCTATTCAGGTCAGGGCAACTCATCCTAACTTTCTAACATCATAGCAGAATGAGTGGTATCGTGGCTAGACTGTCAGACTGGGATCTGGGAGACCCAGGTTCAGATCCCCATTGTATTCCCCACCCCCCTCAGTCTCATCTCAAAATGCTGTTGCCAGACTGTAGGAGCAGTGGACCATCATACCCAGGGTCCATGGAGGTCAGGAAAGCACCTCAGTCACTGCTTTCTTGCATGACCATCACTGGAAAGTACCAAGCACTTGAAGGTGTGGTTAGCTTTATCTAAGAGGTGGGATCACAAAAGAGTGCAATCGGTGGAGTGGGAGGTGTGAGTTCTATTCCCATTTTACTAGCAGGCGTTTAACTGCCTGCGCCACCGCATTACATTACATTAGTCTAATCCTGATGTCACCATGGTTTGCATCCAGGTGGCCAGATTAACCAAGTCCTGGTAGGGTAGGGATAAACTGGCTTGGAAGAAATCAATTTTTTTGCAGCTGTGTTAACTTCCTTCTCCAGCAGTAATGCTGGATCCAGTATGACCTTCAGGCTTCTAACTGAGGCACCAAGGGTCAGCTGAACCCCCCCAAAGGTGAGAAGCGCAATGTCATTTAAGATCTTACGTTCCCAACTAGCACAGCCTTTGGGGGCACTCAATGAAATTGCTGAGCAGTTGGGTTAGAATGGATAAAAGGAAGTATTTCATCACCCAAAGAGTGATTAACACATGGAATTCACTGCCACAGGAGGTGGTGGTGGCTACAGACATGGATGGCTTCAAGAGGAAATTGGATAAACATATGGAGCAGAGGTCCATCAGAGGCTGTTAGCCAAAAGGTATAGATAGGAACTCTCGGTCTGGGGCAGGTGATGCTGTGTATTCTTGGTGCTTGGGGGGGGGCAACAGTGGGAGGGCTTCTAGTGTCCTGGCCCCACTGGTGGACCTCCTGATGGCACCTGGTATTTTTGGCCACTGGTGACAGAGTGTTGGACTGGATAGGCCTTTGGCCTGATCCAGCATTGGCTTCTCTTATGTTTTTATGGTCTTGTTAGGATTTCGTTTCAGTTAGTTCACTCTTAGCCATTTAACCACAGCAGACAGGCAGCAATTCAAGACCGTTGCCACTCTGGCTCCTCATTGGGGAGAAAAGTGGGATATCAGTGAAGTAAATAAACAAATACCGAAGCAATGATGAGGACAGTCATTTAGCCAGCCCCAAAAGTCATGACCTCTGAGCCGAAGTCGGACCGATGCTCATTTGAGCTCATAGCAACCATAGTTTATTGTGATCTTTTTGTCTGCAGCATTTCCTTTATTCCCAGGATTGCCCAGCACAAATTCCCTAGTTCTGAAATGGCCTTGTCCTTTCCCAAGTGGCAAATCCAATTGCAGCTGCCTGCTTTGGGGAGTTATAGTAGAAAAATCATTAAAACCATCAACCCAGTGCACGGCGGCAGGAGGAGAGGCAAACATGTTCTCGAGCGGTATTAGCTGGGGGATAGAGTGCTAACCGAAAAGGTGATAGGGGCTCTGTTTAAGAACCTTATTAGCTGGAGCATATCTAGACCTCTCTACAGGGGTGGTCACTGTAACATGGGATGGATATTATTGCTTTGTAGGGGAGGCAGCCCAGGGCAACCAAGATAATATCAGGTCTCTAAAATCTAAGTTATGAAGAAAGGTTAAGGGAGTAGAGCTTATTCTCCCTGGAAAATAACAGACACGGAGGTGACTTAAGAGAAGTCTTCAAAATTGTGGAAGCTATTGATAAAAATTTACTACAGATATATTTTTACACTGATAAAAAATGTTCCCAAAAAAAGAGTAAGAGATGTAAAAATTACAAAACTAGCTTTTTAAAAAAGAGGTTTTCAGAGACTACCCGACTGATTGGTAGATGGCATTTCCCAGACTGAAAGCACTGAGCAATTTGCAAATATATGACAAGGATTTACTTGCAACCTCTGTGAACTTCTATATGGATTTTTTTTAAAGTAAACCTATAATGTACATTTTATAAGTCTTTTTTTTAAAAAAATAGGACTGAAAGTAAGTGTAACTATGTGGGTTACACAGTGGCCCTATGTAGTGAACAATATAGCACAGCAGTATCTTGCAAATGTATTTTTAAGTTGATAATTGGTTTTTTTAAAAATAATAATCTAAAACCCTGGTTTTAATACTGAAAAGTACTGGGTTCGATGCATGGAGGACTCGGACTACAACATGCATTCAGATACGTTTATTGTACTTCACAACAAGACTGAATAAACGGCCCCGCAAGGCCAACTATATACACTCCACCCGGTACACCTATGTTCCCAAAGTAGGGTTTGAATTTCCTGCCAAGGGTGTTATTGGTGGATTCGAGGTGGACTCGGATCCTAGGTCCCCTTTTTGTTTGGGGACCAAGCTCCTGCTTTAGCCGCGGACCCCTGGTGGCAGTCCGCATACATAACACCCCTCCCCTTTTAGTTCCGATTCAACCTATGTTACATAGTCCTGCAGATAGGCGGCGGGGGGGGAATCTGTGCTCGGGGGGTCATTCGTGGGGGGGGGGGGTTCAGGCCAAGCACTGGCCTGCGGGGTGTAGAGTCCCAGTCCCTCTAGCTGGGGGGGGTGTGCCCTTCAGCTTCCGGGAGCTGTCGCTGCCTAAGTTGATCAATATGCTTTTTCAGGAGCTGGCTGTCCTCTGTAGAGACCTCGTAGGGCTGGTGACTCGGATAACCTTCCTGGCAATCCAGGGGGGGCGTCTCCCAAAGTTCCGGATGAACACGGGGTCGCCCGGGAAGAACCCCCGGGGAGCGTCCCTTTGTTCTGTCAGCCTCCTAGAGTCCGGTGCGTGGTCAGGATGTAGAGATCATCCATGCCCTCAGTGGCCTCGTAGTGCGCGGAGGCCTGGCAGTGTGGTTGTGGCTGGGGTGGATGATTCCAGTTGCCCTTGGATCTGCAGACGTGGGCGACTGGACTGGACATGTGTGGCAGTTGGCATCACGGAACCAGCACGACTTTCGCTCATGCGCCTCTCCACAGCTGGCACACGGGGAATGTCCGGCAGGCTTTTCAGAGTGTCTGGAGGGTCTGGTGGATCCTGGCAGCTTCTGGCGGTGGGGTGGGCGGACGAGACGGACGTCATCCTCATCTGAGATCTTGGGCGCTGAGTTGGGGAGCACAAGATGGGACACTGCCGGTTGTCAGTCGTGGTGGGAGGCCTCGTGGGTGATGGCGAGCTGGAGGGCCTCATCGAGTCTGATGTCGGATGTGCCGATCACCTTTCGGCAGAGCTTCAAGTTGCTGATTCCGCAGGCGAACTGAGTCAAGAGGTTCTCCTTCACCTTGGAGAAGGCACACTCCATGGCATGTTGGTGCAGCACGGCCATGAAGGCTGCAGACGTCTCGCCGGGCTTCTGGATGTGCCCCCGGAATTCCATCCACTTGGCCAGCGTTGTTGGCTTGGGCGTGAGGTACCTGGTCAGGGTTTCTATGATCTTCTCGTACGTGCACTCAAGGATAGCCTTTGGGGTCAGGAGGCTCTTCGCAAGATGGATGGTTTTCACTCCACAAGAGCTGAGGAGGAGAGCCCTTCTCTTGCCCGCATCAGTTACCTCATGGAAGGCAAGGTGGCAGGTCAGCTGGTCTGTCCACGAATCCCAGAGCTCGGGATGAATGGGGTCGAAAACCTCAAGGTGTCCGGGAGCGGAGGCCATGGCTCTAGCGTGGAGTAGGAGAGCGGTGTTCAGCGATGCCGGGCACAGTGTGGTGCTGTTTGGGTGGTGCGGGGCACGGTGGTGTTTTCAGGAACAATGCTTGGTGCTGCGCTGGAAGGTGAGCCTGCTCATTGGGATCCCACCTTTGTCGCCACTTAAAAGTACTGGATTCAATGCATGGAGGACTCGGACTACGACATGTGTTAAGACGCGTTTATTGTACTTCACAACAAGACTGAATAAACGGCCCTGCAAGGCCAACTATATACACTCCACCCGGTACACCTATGTTCCCAAAGGAACAATTTCCCACCAAGGGTGCTATTAGTGGACTTGAGGTGGAGTAGGATCCTAGGTCCCCTTCATGTTTGGGGACCAAGCTCCTGCTTTAGCTGTGGACCCCTGGTGGTGGTCCACATACATAACAAATACCTAACCAGTGACTTAACATTATCTAAACATTAAGCCTTTTAAATCAGCCATTGTCTTACTTCTCCCATATGACTAGAAATTTCTCATGACTAGAAATTTCTTACAAATAAATGGCTTCTCACTTCCAGTTCAAACTGTGACACACAGATCTGCATTTTTTTAACAAAATGGTGAACTGGTAAATATTTTGAACTTATCTGTAGAACTGGTACACAAAGTACAAACCAAAACCATACAGAAGGAGCACTGTAGGTGTGTAGGAAACACAGCACAACTCTGTGGGAATGGACCCATGTGGCAAAAATTGTCCATAAGATGTGGCTTCACAAAACTGTGCAGACACTTTTAGCCTGGGGAGAAATTTAGAGAAGGTCAATGTTACATTGTGTGAAAAGCAGTATACTCTGAGACAGAAGGTGTTGCCAGGCAGTAACTGAGGCCTGAGTGAACCCAGAAGGGCCACTTTTGCCTCCTGAATTGCTGAGCATAGCAGCTGGCCACCTTCACGGGCCCTGCTTTTCTTGATGGTAACAGCAGAATTGGCCTCCCACCAGGACTGCCCTCTGCATTCACACATTTGGTGGGAGCCTCAGGGGGTTGGGGACATGGAGGATACCATCAGTGTGATGGTGTTACATCACTTCCAGGAAATGACATCACAGAGCTCTAGGAATTGCTGGAAACTCAATATTGAAAACATAGAGTTTCTAGCAATACCTAGAGAGATGTGATGTCATGTCTGGGTTTTCTCTGAAAATGACATATCACTGTTGTGTGGACAGTAATTTTTAAATTTATTTTTTCTCACTGGTTGATGGTGGGGTAGTGGGGGTTGCCAGCAGGAGGTCCCCTGCCATAGTGGAAGACATGGCAACCCTAATTCACAAGTGAGCATTCATGCTGCCTCTCCCTCATTCACACTGAGCAGAAAGAAGGCAAAAGGTATCATTTTTGTCCTGGCAACTGCAGCATACTACCATTAACCTGTTCTCCCTCCAATCCTCCTTGTCGGGGGCTGGCACTGCTGCCCAGAGGAAAAGGGGAGACAGCAACTGCCCGTTGCTGCTGCTGGGACTGGATCCACTCTTGGCTGCCACCATCCTTGTTATGGCGGTGTTCTAGGAGGCTCCTTCTGACTGAACTCCTCCTGTCACTCGGAGGATGGCAAGTAAGCATTTACTCACAGAGACAAGCAAACAATCTTAGTGCTAACAGTTCCTAAGAGCAGCCACTACCTCTTGCATGCTTGTCTTCTCTCTCTCTCTCTCTCTCTCTCTCTCTCTCTCTCCCTCTCTGCCAGCAGCTGTAGTTCCTAGTAGCAACCATCATCCCTAGTTCATCAGTCACAGCTCCATCTAGCCCAGGCTCATAGCCGTGGTGGGGCATTTGAGGGAGGAGCCCCACCACAGATGAGCCCTGCCCCACTCCAGGAGGATGCCAGACCCCCCAGGCCCCCAAACCATGCTGCACCATGCTTCTTACCCCTGCCCCTCCGTGGCCTTGCCGGCTCTTCCAGGGAAGCTGCCCTGCCGCTTCCGGTCAGTTTCACTCCTGCTGATCAGCTGTAGTAGCCCCAGCCTGCTGTCTTCCAGCCTTTCTCTAAACTGGGCAGAAGAAGACTATAGTGGTAGTAGGGAGACCTCTCCACTTAACCCCCCCCTTCCCTGCCACCACTCAACAGGCCAGCAGGGAGGGAATGGGGGAGAAACTGGCACTCCACATTACTGCAGTGTCATTTCTGGTACAACCAGAAGTGATGTCAAAGTATCGAGGTGACACTCTAGCAATCTCCCAAAACTATAGAGTAAAACCACAGAATATGAGGAGCACGCTAGAGTGCATTGTTGTCACTTCCAGCTCATGCCAGAACTAGTAGGTCCCAGCCTTTACAGATTTCCCACTCTAGATGGTAGTAATGTTTACTGTGAGGGGAGGCATACTATAATTTAATCTGAGATATATTTAAATGCAGGATTTTAAACCTCTTGTGAAACTTTATACGCAGCCACAAAATTCTTTGTTCCCTTCGGACTCAGCCTTGTTATGGTACATCTATTTCCACCAAATCTTGATGCTAATGGTAATGCTTTTCATGGATAATAGCTATTTTTTTAATTTGTTCTTGATATAACAACAGTATCTAATTTTAAGAGTGGGGAACCAGAACATCCCAACCCTTGCCACCCTCCCCAGCAAGCCTATTAGTATAACCGATGTTCTCCATGAAGGAATCTATTCAAATCCACCACCACCACTTTTATTTTTTATTTTATTTTTGGCCTGCAGCTCTTACGACAGAAATTAGAACTCTGCCACAACAAAGCATAATTAGCCAATGATAACAAATTGTGCATGTTTCCAGGCAAATAGCAGAAAGCCTAATTATTAAGAGCGTTGCTACAGTCAGCTGTATGACCTTACATAATTTGACTGATGGAGTGTTCAGACCAACTGAATACATTTTGCTGGAGCCAGGGTGATTATTTCAGAAATGAAGAGAACCAGAAGTGTACATGAATCAAACAGAAATACTTTACCGGAGAGTAACAAGGGACTGGAGGAAGGATGACATGACACACATACAAGGTTTTCATGGGGAGATTATTTGGTCCACTGTGGGCACACGTCCAAGTAGAATTTTGGGAGCATTGTTCATCTGTGCCTGATTGCCATCTGGTATATGCTGTGTTATGTACAGTTTTAATAACTGGAATGCTGTTTTAATTATTTTAATTGTTTTATCTACTTGTTGTAATCCACCCAGAGCCCTGCAGCACAGGGGAGGGGAGGCTAGAAATCCAGTTAAATAAATAAATAAAACAAATAAATAACCCCCCTCAGTATTTATAAACTATTTAGTTTTCTAGTCTGCCCTTTCCTAAGCTCTTGGACACCTAAAAACAAACACGATTAAAATGAAGTACCCAGTTATATTATGTATTTGCTTACTTACTTCATATAAACACGGGCTGAACCATGGCCAAGTCAAAGCAATCAAGGTCATTTTACCTTTCCGAAAGATTCATACTGGGCACTAACAGTCTATTCTGTAGAAAGATGAAGGCACGAATAGTATCAAGAAAACCAGCCCAGCAATTTACATCACAGACATTGTTGCTGCATAAACTGCAGATCCTTCCTTCCTTCCTTCCTTCCTTCCTTCCTTCCTTCCTTCCTTCCTCTCTCCCATTGGCTGAGAGTGGTTTACAGTAATTTTTCTCACTGCATTTCTGTCCCGAGATGGCCGGCAATAATCAGTATAGCTAATAGTGCCCCATTTGCAGATACTTAAATCTGTGCATCAGGTCCATGGAGACAGAAGGGAGATTTCCCCCCAGCAAACTTGGTTTGCAGGAAAAAAAAATAAAAAGATGAAAAGTTTTTTAAAAATAGAGGGGGTGGTTAACCCCCCAAACAGGTTCTTGTGCAGACCATGTGTTGGTTCACCAAGAGAAATGCAGGAGGCAGAACTGCATGTGAGTGGGGGAAGGGGAGTGGGAGCCACTGTTTCCACTGCTCCCCACAGCTGGGTGGGCCAAGTGGCAGGGGGTGGGAGGCAGAGCGGCAGGAAAAGGTGATGGGCAGGAGGCCAGAGTGGCAGGGAGGGGGGTGGGCAGGCAGGGCAGCAGGGGAGCAAGTAATAGGGAAGGCACTGCAATGGGAAGAGGGATGAGTAGGAAGCCAGAGTGGCAGGGAGTGGGCAGGAAAGCAGAGTGGAGAAGGGGTGTGCCAGATTCCACCTCCCCCAGGAGTTTCTCATGGGTACCTGAAGGGGTGGAAGTGGGAGACCAAACTGAAGGAGGAGAGATGAGACAGCTAATGGGGGAGAGGATGGATCCCCTCACAAATCTTGCAGGTCCCCATTTGTCAAATATAATTTACGATAATTTAATATCACATATATCTGGGAACCAGACCTTGAACTCAAGTATGGTGGCACTGGCATCTCTGGAGCTTTGCTCAGGAGGAAGATGAATCTTCACTCCCAGGCCCTCTTTTCCTTGGCACCAGCAGCACTAATTGCCCAAGGAATCCACCCAAAATGTTGTCGAAGGCTTTCATGGCCGGAGTTCATTAGTTGTAGATTTTCTGGGCTGTATGGCCTTGGTCTTGGCGTTGTAGGACCTGATGTTTCGCCAGCAGCTGTGACTGGCATCCTCAGAGGTATACCACAGAAAGATGGAGTACTCTCTGGGTCAAGGTGAGAAGAAAAATGGTAGGCAGGTAATTTATATCTACTCAGGAAGGTGGGGTAGGGCTGAGTCATTATCTTGTAGGAGTCCCCCAGGCTATGACATGCTAATGGAGGAGTGGTGTACACAGTTTGGTGTAGTGGTTAAGTGCACGGACTCTAATCTGGGAGAACCGGGTTTGATTCCCCACTCCTCCACTTGCACCTGGCTGGATGACCTTGAGCAAGCCATAGTTCTGGCACAGCTGTTCTGGAAAAAAGAGCTGTTTCTGTCAGAGTTTTCTCAGCCCCACCTACCTCACAGGGGAAGGGAAAGGAGTTTGTAAGCCGCACTGAGACACCTTTGGGTAGTGAAGGGCAGGATATAAATCCAATCTCTTCTTCTACCTGAGGAGGTTCTTTTGCATATGGATTGGCTGTTGAAATTCTAATCTTATCTGTAGTGCTATTGTCAGATGTAGAGCATTTTGTGTTTTTCAGGACAGGAAACCATGCCCTATTTATTTTTAAACTCTCTTCTTTCCTGTTGAAATTGTGTTTATGTTTATGAATTTCAATGGCTTCCCTGTGTAATCTGACCCAGTAATTGGATGTGTTCTCCAGCCTTCCAGTATCTTGGGATAAGATACTGTGTCCTGTTTAAGTTAGGCTATGTTTAGCCACTGCTGATTTTTCAGGTTGGCGCAGTCTGTAGTGTCTTTCCTGTTCTTTTACTCTTGTCTGAATGCTATGCTGTGTGGTCCTGATGTAAACCTGTCAACAACTGCATGATATGTGGTATACTCCTGCAGAAGTGGGGTCTCTTCTGTCTTTTGCTGATCATAGCATCTGTTGTATTTTTCTGGTGGGTCTGAATACTGTTTGTAGGTTGTGTTTTTTCATATGCTTTCCCATCTGATCAGTGATTCCATTGATATATGGCAAAAAAACCCTTATTTTATCCACCCCCCCAGATGAAAACAGTACTTTTGCAGGTACCTTCCCTGCCTCAACCCCATCCCCCCATTACCACCCCAACCACCGACAAGTACACTGCACTGCAGCCTACCGGGTTCCAGCAAGCACAGCGACAACAGAAAGAGAGGTGAGAGGTGAGGATTATTTCAGGCAGGCCAGGGCAACAGCTCAGTACCTTGCCAAATAAAAGACAAAGAGACAGAGAGGCAAAAGGCTGCGTGGGAATGGAGGGCAGGGCAGGGCAACAGCTCAACCCAGTGCGCCAAATAGAAAAAGAGAGAGGCGAGAGGCAGTGTGGGAATTGAAGGCGGGGCTGGCCAGTGAAGGCAGGGCAGGGCAATGGCGCAGCACAGCTGGGGCATGAAAAATAAAATTTAAGAAGTTTTGATCTGGCTGGATGGGAAGTTGAGAGACATGGGCAGTAAGTCAGGGGGCCCAGCCCCAAGATGCCCCACTGTAGCTATAGCCTAAGCCAATGGCAGCCAGGAGGGGATCACATCACTGCCTGTCCAAACCCATTATAACTAATGCCTGTTGCCAGTCACTTGGTGGGCTGTAATAATGGTAGTTTTGAAATATCAGGCACAATCCATGAGCTAAGCAACAGTCACGCAGAAAGAACTTCCCATTGTGGAATATGATACAGTTTGTCAAACAAAACACATACAGCATCTGGCTGTATGTGTAGTTCCCTTGAATCAGGTTCGCTATCACATTTCCTAGTTTCAGGGAAGAAATCAAAATTGAATTTAAGAAAATGAATGTGTAGCGCTGCTGCCCTACGCATTGCAATTCACATCTTTGGAACTCATTTAGAAAAAGAATGAAGAGACCCTGTACTACAGCTTTTTTTTCTTCTTCAGTAAAAGCAGAAGTTCTCAAAAACCTGCTACAGCAAGAAGTCTCACCATATCAAGAAACAAATAGTTTTATGTTTCTTGAAACAAAGCCAGCTCAGCTGTCAGAACTCACTCATGCCCGGCAAAGTGACTTACAGGGCAATCCTATGCAGAATTGCTTCCACTAAGCCCACTGAGATCAGTAACTTGGCATAGGATTGCGCAGTTGGCTTCTCAATGGAAACAAAAGGGAATCTATGTCTGCAGTCAGACGACAAGCTTGGCGCGCTCTTATTGCGCCTCCACTTTAATCCAATGTGTCTTGTGCTGGGGAACGTCGATCACACATCCCCTGGTAACCAGCTGGCGCATGCAATCACCCCGTTGCCAGCCATCCAGACCCGGCCGCCTTTGTTCTTGAAGGGAGTCCCGTACCTGCATGTGCATAAGTATATATATCCAGTTGGCAGGGAGTCTCAAGCTGAGTGTGCATAAATGCTTATGCACACCTCGTTTACTGTGTAAAAAAAATGGTGGCCAAGAACCAGAAGCTCCAGGCTTCCCCAAATGGCTTGGCTGCGCAAAGCACATTCGGGACTGTGGAGTGCTCCTGTTAACGTTGGACTTTCCTGGTATCTGTCTATTCCGTTTGGAAAATGGATTAGAATGGGAGCCCAACAACTGGGGACTGGGAGCCAGATGTCACAGTCTGATCATCTACTTTTAATCCACAAGGAAAGCAGATAAAACTGCCCGTCTGACCACAGCCTATGTTTCAGAGTACCAAAGAGAAGCCAAGTCACTCAGCAAAAGACTGTTACCCAATTAGTACCATCCCAGGACTACCACAACCAACACAAATTGGAAGTCAGCATCTTTTCATGCTAGGAAAAGGCAGTTGGACCCACTGCGAGGGACCACAGTCTCCATCATTGCCAAACAGGAAACATTTGCAAAAACTATGGTGGGTGGAGTCAGGAAGAGATTCTACATGACTGCATCTCCTACTTATGCTAGGAAACACAATGTGCACTTTGAGGACCACACTTTTAAAAACATTTCCATGAATCTACTTCTATAGTCTCATGGGAAAGAAATCACAGCAAGCGTTTTTGATGGTGAAGGATACCAGAAGTTATTTTGAAATGCAAACTATCTTGTTGAGAACTGACAGCCAATTCACAGGACTATTTTTATGGACTCCTTTAAATGCCTGGGAGTAAAGTACCTGAATCATGTCCAATTTCATTTCCCAGCATATGGTCAAATGGACACAAACCATGGGAAAGAACTACTCTAAGGCCTGAGACCACCCATTCTGCCCCAACCATGTTTTTGGTTCCCCTAGTTTTCAGTTAAGCATTCAACCAACCAATATAGATACTTTTACCCAAGTCATTTCATGCAAAATTAGATAGCCCTTTAGACAAAACCTATAAAACAAATGCTAGGCTTTTAATAGAGATATCCAAGACAGAAACACTATAAAATTCACAAAAAAACAAGAACAGAACAAGAATCAGAAAGAGCAAGAAAGAAATTTGGTATGTTATAGTAGTTAGAATGCTGGACTAGACCAGGGTTCAAATCCCCACCCAGCCTAACCAATTACACAAAATTATTTTGAAAGTGAAGTAGAATGACTTATGCCACCCTAAGCTACTAACAGAAAGGGTAGGATAAAAACATGATAGATAAAAATAAAGCATTATTTGGCATATGCACTTGGGGATTCCTGATTAAAAGGCAGCTACAAGGAAGGGTTTGAATTGGGGACATAGTACTGCAGAAGAAGAAGGTAGCTATTTTCCTGTGCTATTTCCCAAAATAAACCAGTCCCCGGACAACTCCCTGATTGCTTTTGGTTCCCACGACGGGGGAAAACAGGCACTGTCTTTTTACCTGTCTTTTTTCCTTACCAGGGCTAAGACAATCCCTGAGGAGGGTCAGTTTTGATTAGGGAAAGGGTAAAGGGAAAAAGAGTTAGACACACAACATCCACCAACAATGCACTCCTAATCCAAGTTTCTTTCCCCTCTGCATCTGCCTTTTAACTTTAAGCTACATGTCCAATGAGATACCCAAGATAGCTTGCAATGTTGTCTAAAGTGTTGGTCCACTGGTTGGTCCAAGAGTGGCAGGATTTCTAACAGACATCTCCCTTGGGCAGCCTGATCAGTTCTCTCTGTACACAGATACTAAAAACTGACTGAGCAGCCTGAAATGGATGGGAGTGGGAGAGTAGGTTGTTGGTTACCTATGTGATGAATAGGGAGATAACACATAGAATGAACAATTTTGCAACTTCCCTAACTGCCAAAATAGACTTTTGTTGTTGTTCAGTCGCACTCTTCGCGACCCCATGGACCACATCATGCCAGGCCCTCCTGTCTTCCACCGTCCTCCAGAGTTTGCTTAATTTCATGTTTGTTGCATCGATAACACTGTCTAACCATCTCATCCTTTGCCATCCCCTTCTTCTTCTATCCTCAATCTTTCCCAGCATCAGGGTCTTTTCCAGTGAGTGCTCCCTTCTCATTTAGTGGCCAAAGTATTTGAGCTTCAGCTTTAGTATCTGGCCTTCCAGGGAACAGTCAGGGTTGATTTCTTTTAGGAATTTTCTCCAGCACCATAATTTGAAAGCATTTATTCTTTGGTGCTTAGCCTTCCTTATAGTTCAACTCTTACAGCCATTCATTACTACTGGGAATACCATTACTTTGACCATAAGCAGTTTTGTGGGCAGGATGATGTCTCTACTTTTTATTATGCTGTCTAGGTTTGCCGTAGCTTTCCTCCCAAGGAGCAGGTGTCTTTTAATTTCATGGCTGCAGTCACCATCTGCAGTGATCTTGGATCCCAGGAATGTGAAGTCTGTCACTGCTTCCATGACTTCCCCTTCTATTTGCCAAGGAGTGATAGGGCTGGATGCCATGATCTTAGTTTTTTTGATGTTGAGTTTCAAGCCAACTTTTGCACTCTCCTCTTTCACTTTAAGCAAGAGGCTCTTTAGGTCCTCTGTCTATCAAATCTAGTCCCTTAAACTTATTCTTCACCTCCACTGTATATTCATAAGGGATGTGATCTAGATTCACTTTCTGCCATTAGAGTGGTATCGTCTGCATATCTGAGGTTGTTGATGTTTTCCCCGGCAATCTTAATTCTGGGTTGTGATTCATCCAGACTGGCATTTCGCATGATGTACTCTGCATATAAATTAAATAAGCAGGGTGACAATATACATCCTTGTCATACTCCTTTTCCTATGCTAAACCAATCAATTGTTCCATATCCGGTTCTAACTGTCACTTCTTGAGCCTTACACAGGTTTCCCGGGAGACATATGAGGTGGTCTGATACTTCCATCTCTTTAAGGACTTGCCACACGATCAAAGGCTTTAGCATAGTCAATGAAGCAGAAGTAGATGTTTTTCTGGTACTTCCTTGCTTTCTCCATAATCCAGCGAATGTTGGCAATTTGATCTCTAGCTCCTCTACCTCTTTGAAACCCAGCTTGTACTTCTGGCAGTTCTCTATCCATGTACTGCTGAAGCCTAGCTTGTAGGATCTTGAGCATGACCTTGCTAGTGTGTGAAATGAGTGTAAATGTGCAATAGTTTGAACATTCCTTGGGATTGCCCTTCTTTGGGATTGGAATGTAAACTGACCTTTTCCAGTCCTGTAGCCGCTTTCCAAATTTGCTGGCATATTGAGGACAGCACTTTAACAGCATCATATTTTAAGACTTTGAATAGCTCAGCTGCCATACTGTCATTACTGTTGTTAGTAATGCTTTCTAAGGCCCATTTGACTTTGCACTCCAGGATGTCTGGCTCGAGGTCAGTGATCACACCGTTGGGGTTGTCAAGGACATTGAGGTCCTTCTTGTATAGTTCTTCTGTGTATTCTTGCCATCTTCCTAATCTCTTCTGTTTCTCTTGGGTCCCTAGCATTTTTGTCCTTTATCATGGCCAGCTTTGCATGGAATATTCCCTTATTTCTCCAAATTTCTTGAAGAGATCTCTAGTTTTTCCCATTCTATTGTTTTCCTCTTACTTTGCATTGCTCAATCAGGAAGGCCTCCTTATCCCTCCTTGCTGTTCTCTGGAAATCTGCATTCAGTTGGGTAAATCTTTCCTTTTTACCTTTGCCTTTTGCTTTCCTTCTTTCCTCAGCTATTTGTAAAGCCTCATCAGACAGCCACTTTGCTTTCTTGCATTTCTTTTTCTTTGGGATGGTGGTGATTGCTGCCTTCTGCACAGTGTCACGAATCTCTGTCCATAGCTCTTCAGGCAATCTGTCTATCAAATCTAGTCCCTTAAACCTATTCTTCACCTCCACTGTATATTCATAAGGGATGTGATCTAGGTCAAACCTGAATGGCCTAGTGGTTTTCCCAACTTTCTTCAGTTTAAGCCTGAATTTTGCAATGAGTAGCTCATGATCAGAGCCACAGTCAGCTCTAGGTCTTGTTTTTACTGACTGTATAGAGTTTCTCCATCTTTGACTGAAAATAACATAATCAATCTGATTTCGGTGTTGCCCATCTGGTGACGTCCATGTGTAGAAATAGACTTTGGGGACTTTCAAATGACAGTGGCTGAGTCCAGCAAAATCCTGATCATTCACCCCAAAAGTTATTTCTTCTGAAATTTCATGTGGGTCTTGTTAAAAGCAGTGGCAGACTGGACATTTAATTTACAGGAAAATTCCCTGGTGGGCCTCTGCTCTAGGGAGTCACTGGTGGTAAGAATAAGCAAAGCCAAGCACTAGCAACACTGCTAATGCCTCAGGGACCACATGAGTCAACTTCTTCATCATCAATGGCAATTGGTCACCAAATGTCTCCTCCCATACTGGACTTACTGCCCACTGTTTGGCACAACACAGGCTGTTCAGCTTAGCTCACTCCAGGGCCATTTTCACTTCCCCAGTCTGCTACTGTGTAAAAATGCCTCTTGTACCAAAATGACAAATTGCCATGTCTTACGAATGGTAACTGCACAATGAAAATGGTACCCTGAGCATGGGCCATTTTCTGTCTTATTATAAATGTAAGCACTGGCATTTTTAGACTGAAAAGCTGTATTTCTGAAGCCAGTTAAGCATGTAAAAGTTCAGGGGAAACCAATTCAATGGCAGGACTGTAGCCATTCTCCTTCTTCCAGAGATCTGCATGGGATCAGATTTACATGGGGATCGTTGGAGCCCTGTGCAAATGGATCTCCATCTATTTCAATATGTAGCACTCTGTGAGTACAAAGGGAATGTATACATGGATTGGCTACTTCCACTAAGCTGAATGAGCAGGCAGAAGAGCTCTGCATACAAACAGAAGCTTCTAGAACCAGAACCAAATGGTGGATAAGTGTGTAAATGTCTAATACGAGTTCACAATGGCTTTATTCAACCATGTAACTAAGGGATTTATTTATTTACTTCCAATTTATACCCCGCCTTGCCGGTAAAAACTGGCTCAAGGCGGATTACATACGTTAAAATACAATAAGATCAATAAATACCATAAAATTCATAATAAAACAATTGCATAAAGTGCTAATACAAACAGTGCAAACAGATGGTGGCGGTTTCCTATATATGATCCAGTAAGAAGACCATCCAACGTTATAACAGGGCCATGGCATGTTTGACTTACGATGGTACATTAATCAGTGGTGGCTCCTAATCAAAGGCCTGGTAGAAGAGCTCCGTTTTACAGGCCCCGCGGAACTGTAAAAGGTCCCACAGGGTCCTGATGTTCTCCGGGAGCTCATTCCACCAGTGTGGAGCCACCACTGAAAAAGCCCTGGCCCTCGTTATAGCCAGTCTGGTGTCTTTTGGGCCAGGGAGAGTCAGGCGATAAATCCTAAGCAGGTTTACTCATAAGTATGTCCCATTTTATTCAATGGAGCTTATTCCCAGGAAACAGCCCCAAGGAGTGCAGCCTAACAGAGCAATCCTACGCAACGCTACCATGTTCTAAACCTATGAATTGGGATGGGTGTAGCTCTGTTTAGAATTACAGGGTAAATGGCATCCAAATGAAAATGCATATATTTTCATTTCGTTCATTTAAAAGCAGTGGGTATGGAGAATATAACTGAAAATTCACATCAGCGAAACTATACATATTTTTGCTGATATGTATCTTCAGTTATTTTCTCCATATCCAGTGCTTTTTAGAAGTATGTGGGCTTAAATCTGCCCTACATGATACATATTTCATGTTTAGAACCATTTATTGTGTAGGGCAGATTTAAGCCAACGGACTTCTAAAAGCAGTGGCTATGGAGAATATAGCTGAAAATTCACATCAGAGAAACGAAATGCAAATCATTAGGCACAGTGCGAAAAACCTGTGCTATTGTAGAAGCCATTATCCTGCTTAAACTCCTTTGGAAAATACAAACTTGTTCTTGCATTAATTTGCACAACAACAGG
Organism: Gekko japonicus; assembly: GCF_001447785.1. Classification (NCBI taxonomy): domain Eukaryota; kingdom Metazoa; phylum Chordata; class Lepidosauria; order Squamata; family Gekkonidae; genus Gekko; species Gekko japonicus. The sequence continues at coordinate 336,704 of NW_015177049.1, read as the reverse complement.
TAATCATGAAAACTGAAGCAGCATTTGGTGACAGGGGAAGCCATTTAGGCCACCATGCTCATGAGCATGCATGCCCAGTCACCCACACACACTGTCACTGACAACAATGGATGCATATCAAAAATGAGCTGCTGGGAAGCCATAGGAGGGGGAAAAGTGTAACTCATATAAACAGGTAACTTAATTAGTAAATATGACACATACTGGGTGATGTTGCTGTCTCTTCAGCAAGTATACAATGAAGTCATTTGAGGCTTTCGGGTCAGATAAATAATTCTGCTTGTCTTCAGATCATAGCCAAACCTAGCTATTACCTTATATACACTAAGAACGAGGGGGGGGGGAAATCTCATTTCCATTAAAAGGCCCAGGTACAACCACCTTCAAAATATTGGCATATGAACTGCTGTTAATGACCTGATGTGTATATATAGAATGTCTATGCATATAACACAGCTTGCAAATACGTATACTGACTGTGTGTGAAAACTACTTACAGACTCCTTCACTTTACTAGGTGGCTAACAGTACAGTCCTAAACAGAGTTAAATCCTTCTAATGTCAGTAAAGTCAATAGGCTTAGAAGAATGTCACTCTGCTCAGGATTGCACTGTAATTTTGAACTGCAGAAGGGGGCTTGATCCCTGATAGATGTTCTATCCCATTTTTATGCTACCCTTCCTCTGGGGAGCTTAGAGCATTAGACATGTTTCCCTCTTCATCCATTTTATCCTCAGAACAGCTCTGTGAGGAAGGTTAGGTTGAGAGAGAGGAGCACGTTTGGTATAGTGATTAGGAGTGCAGACTCTAATCTGGGAGAACCGAGTTTGATTCCCCACTCCTCCACATGCCGCTGCTGGTATGACCTTCGGTCAGTCATAAGTTCTCTCAGAGCTGTTCTGGAAAGAGCAGTTCTTGAAATAGTTCTCTCAGCCCCACTTACCTCATGGGGTGTCTGTTGTGGGGAGGGGAAGGGAAAAGGATTGTAAGCCACTCTGAGATTCCTTTGGGTAGTGAAGGGTGGGGCATAAATCCAATCTCTTCCTCTTCTTTTCTTCTTCATATGCAGCTGGCCTAAGGTTAATGTTCAAGTAGAAATTTTAATCCATATCAATGTTTGTGGCTCAACAGTCTTAGTGCTGTGTATTAAACCAGCAGACTAATCAAGATAGCAATAAAGTAGCATTTAAAAAAACCATTCATGATATCTGGAGACCTGCAAAAAACAGCCTAAAAACACAAACTCAATATGGTCTGCTTGAGTCCATCAAAATAATGGGTAACAATGAAACGACAAAATGCAAGGGTGCAATACAGTATAGGTCAATTATTATATTAAAGATTTGGTGAACATGTGTGTAATTATGATTGGGTGGACTGGTCATTAAGGCCACAAGAAAAAGTCCCACCTCCTGTAGGCCCTAAGCAAGGGGTGGGTGTAATTCACCACTGCCACCAGCTGGCATATCTTGCCTCACACAGTGTATAGGACATCCCCACCCTCCACCTTGCTCTGTGCAGCATGCAGAAGGATGCATCCAGCCTCTCCTTGCCCTGTGTAGATGCACCTCGCCTTGCCAAGCTCCACTCTGGCCATGGCTCATTCCATGCAGTGGAAGTGGGCACTTGACCCTGCCTTGCCTCTGCAGGGCATGGAAGGAGGCACCCAGCCTCATCTATCCTCACTCCACATAAAAAGGTAAAGGTAAAGGTTCCCTTGCTCGAAAGCCAGTCGAATCCGACTCTAGGGTTGCGGTGCTCATCTCCGTTTCAAAGCCGAAGAGCCAGCGCTGTCCGAAGACGTTTCCGTGGTCATGTGGCCGGCATGACTAAACACCAAGGCGCACGGAACGCTGTTACCTTCCCACCGAAGTGGTCCCTATTTATCTACTTGCAATTTCTTGCTTTCGAACTGCTAGGTTGGCAGGAGCTGGAACTAGAGACAGGAGCTCACCCTGTCTTGCGGCACCCGGGTCTTGAACCGCTGAACTACTGACCTTCCACAGCCTGCAGTTCAGCGTCTTAACCACTTGAGCCACCGCATGCCCTCTTTCAAATTCGTTTTTCTCCCCAGTCTGCCTCTGCTTATGAAGTGAAGTCCACGGAGAGTAAATTGGAGGAGCAGATCCAGACATAAAGCTGGATAGCCAATTTTTCCAGGCTGGCATTATTTCAGACAAGAGTGCAGGAGTGATACAGCAAAGTAGAGTTGTCATCACTTTCAGTGCCTCAAGAAGCACGGCCAATGTACAAACTAGCAAATGTTTGAGATTGGAGGGAGGATGTATCTATTGAAGAGAATCCCAAAATGATGTGCACATCAGCATATAGATTGCAGCCCGAGAGGATCCTGGTCACTGAAGGCCAGACCACCCACTATTCAAGGTAGGTATGAGTTTTCAATGGAGCTGCGGTGGCTCAAGTGGTTAAGACGCTCACAACAGTTAGAACAATGGAATGGAACAATTAGAGAATGGATATTTGGAAACAAAAAACCCAGAATGCAGAAAAAGTTTATATATAACCTGCAGAACGTAATGGGGTGGGGCATACCTAACTTGATAGGCTATTATGAGGCTTTCAATGTTAAGTCACTGATAGAAATAGGAGAGGATGTGGATCAGAAATGGGTTAGACTGGAAAATGAACTAAACAAGGGAGTCGGGAGATTTGGTATTTTCACAAGGGAAGTGAACAAAGCGTGTGGTAAAGCAGTGGGACCTAGGAGAACAGCGCTGAAAATATGGAAAAAGTGGCAACCCACTTGGTTGAGTAAACCTTCCGAATGGGCACCACTAGAAAGTTTATATGAGGAAAGCGATCTCCTACTGGTGGAAATTTCTTAAAGAAAAGGGATTATTCAGAATAAGAGATATGTACGAAGAAGGTGGCCAACTTAAACCCTTACAAACAATAATAGAGACAATAGGGAAACAGCATTGGTTGAAATTGATGGGACTATATAACGCAATTAAAAACAAGCAGCAAAAGAGGGTGGGAGATTCAGAAGAAATTGCAGAAGCATTGTACAAGGAAAAGAGAAAGACAGGTAGAGGTCTAGCGGGTAAGGTATATAAAAAATGACTATTAACGAGGAATCTATAATTAAAAGTATTCAGGAGAAATGGTATAAAGAAGGACTGACCTCAGAAACAACCTTAAAAAAAACTAATGACGGGGGTTAAAAAGATTAAATTTGACAAATTTAGAGAAATGGAGTTGAAATGTTTTACTAAATGGTACCGGACGCCAGCTCAACTAGCCAATATGATACCTGGGATGAGTTCGAACTGTTGGCACTGCAACCAGGCAAAAGGTTGGTATTTGCATATGTGGTGGGAATGTGCCAAAGTTCAGGATTTTTGGAAGAAAATATTGGATAGGGTAAAGGATAAAATAGGTGTATTAATACCAATAGGCATTAATTTAATGACATTAGGCACTTTGAAGAGCGAGACAATAGAAAGTAAATACCAAGAGGTACTCAAGGCAATGATATTAGCTGGGAAAGCAGTTATAGTATTAGGATGGAAAGACAAGAATAAGTGGACTATGGAGAATTGGAATAACTATATTTTTGAATACATCCAATCAGATATCGTATCCCTGAGGGGGGAAGGGGGGGAAGGGAAAAAAAGGAAAATATTTGTATAAGGATAAAATGTTGAATGTGTGTAAGGACAATAATTTGCAAAAATAAATAAATAAATAAAAAGTGGTTAAGACGCTGAACTGCAGGCTGTGGAAGGTCAGTAGTTCAGCAGTTCGAGACCCAGGTGCCGCATGATGGAGTGAGCTCCCGTCTCTAGTTCCAGCTCCTGCCAACCTAGCAGTTCGAAAGCAAGAAATTGCAAGTAGATAAATAGGTACCACTTCGGTGGGAAGATAACAGCGTTCCGTGCGCCTTGGTGTTTAGTCATGCCGGCCACATGACTACGGAAACGTCTTTGGACAGCACTGGCTCTTTGGCTTTGAAACAGAGATGAGCACCGCAACCCTAGAGTCGGATTCGACTGGCTTTCGAGCAAGGGAACCTTTACTTTACCTTTATGAGTTTTCTCCACTGCAGTACTGAGAGATGAACACTAGAGAAAACATACCCTATCCCTGGTGACCTTCACAGTGCAATCTTTAGCAGAGTCAGACCCTTCAAGCCAGTTGACTTCAATGGACTTTGAAGGTTGTAACTCTACTTCAGTTTGCACCATAGATGACAAAGGTGAGAACCAGCCTTTGTTCTTGCTCAACTGTTACAAACTGCAAACAACTTCCTATGTTCCATCACATTTGGTGGGAGCTATCGGCAGCCTGTCATAATTGGTGCAGGTCGTTGAGAAATGCCTCATGCGGCGCTACAGGGGTAGAAGAAGGCGGGCAGATGGTAGCAGGAGAGGAGAAGAGGGAGGTGCACTGAAAAATAAAGTTCGGGAGCTTGGGCCTGGGTTACATGGGAAGTCATGGGGCCTTGGCAGTTAAGTCAGGGGATGGGGCCCATGGGGCCCCACTATAGCTACAGGCTTGGCCCTGCCCCTTTTGTGTACCAAACGTGTGCTCTGGGGTGTATTTGGGGAGAGCATGCTAAAATGTGATAGTAGCTAACAAATACAGAGATAATGCTATTAGCACCTTGATCTTAAAATGCTTGAGCTATAATGGTAATATAGACCCAATGCCAGAACAACTTTACTGGACTGGACTTTGGTCTCCAGAAGCCACTGAATGCCTCAAGTGCTTGGGTGCCGCTACAGCGAATTTTCAGCCAAGATTGTTCAGCAAATATTCAGTACAACACACAACCTCGTAGAACTGCTCCACTTTTTAAAAGCCAATTTATTCTTTGGGCCCAAAGCTTTGACACCTTCAACTTAATTGCTTTGATTGGATTTTTATTGGGCAGATATTAAAATATATAGTCTTAACGTTCCCATTTCTACGGCGAACGCCACATTCAACAACAAAGCGTGCCCATTGATCTGTATCTCTGATGTAAAAAAGTTATTGTTTTTCTTTAATATATATCCTTTGGCTTTTATTTTTTTTAAATGCTTTTTTCATGCCACTGTGTTTATGACAGAAGAAAGCTTGGTATGTAAATGCACCCTTCTTGGCTCTTTCTCTTTCTCCCTGCAGAATAATAATAAAAAAGGGGGGGGGAGGCTTTTAAGAACCAAAATTGCATTTATATTTATCACAACTCAGTAAGAGTGTAGCATTTATTTAAATACTCCACTGTTGTTTCCCCCTTTTTTCCCACCCTTTTTAACAACAGGCAGCCCCAAAGTGCAGTTATAAGTCTGTTTACACCACACAGATATCAAATTGACTTGCTAATGGTAACTTTTATTCGGTATCCATGGGTTACTGTGTCATGTGATTTGACATCAAGTACAGACAGTGCTGATTAGTAGCATCTAGCTCTGTCCATCTCTGTGCATCACTGAACCATCTGGTCATTTATTCACTAATAAGCCCCTAATGGGCCAAATATTCACCGGCCTGTCATTGTGACATGGCATAAAATGCCTACATCTTTCAACTCGCTTTGACATGTTGCTTGTTTCACATCAAAACCCGTCATTTACAGGAAAAGAGCTCAGAGGGGTAAAATCTTGACCTAATCTGCAGTGTTAACACAAAGACAGAGGCTTTGTTATCTGGTAGCCTGACTGAAAGCATGTAAATGGGCATGAATTCATTTTGTACATTTTTTCCCCCCATTCTCATTTTACAACATTCTTTAAGTTTGGGTATAATTCCTAATATGGCTCACTCTCTCTTTAAACACACACACACACACACACACACACACACACACACACACACCAAGGCTATGCTTGAAATATCTTTTCTTTATCTGTTTATGTGTTAAGGAAGGCTTCCAAGGAAACTTGAAACCGTCCCACCTTTTTATATTTCAAATACCCAAAGCAAAAAGGTGTGGTTAGGAAGCCACAGAGCTTTCCTGGTTTATTAAAATATTCATGATTGCCTTGTTGGACTTTCTTTCTTTTTAAAAAACTCCAGTTGCCAGCCTAGGGTTGCTATATCGTCGTCCCCCCACCCCCAGCTTTGGACTAGCACAACTGTTGTAGTTTAATTTACTTTTCTGAATGCATCTTTAGCAGGGAAGCCCATTCTTACCTGGAGCACACAAGTGAATGTTTAGTAACTCTAACTAGTGTGAGCCATAAAGTAGTGAAATCCATTACACAAGAAGTCTCAAGGAAACTTTTTATTTACATCTTCCCAAGTATACTTAGGTTTCTTTTCATTCTTTTTTTTTAACCCATTAAACTAATTGCTGTTGAAATCTTTATTAATACTTCATTAAAATGTGATTAAAGCATGATGTAATTGATTGTAACTGGAACAGTTAGAGGGTTTTATGGCTCTGAAGTCTGGATATGAATGGAGCACATAACTCAAGCAGAATGTTGTAGTCTCTTGGCAAATGCCTTAATGGGTACACTAGGCTATTGAAGTCTACCAAAACCCTGTTAATGATGGCCAATTTTTCCCTTCTGCTTTTGTGAATAGGTTGTAAATCACTTGACTTGGGGGGTGTTTTTCAGGAGAGGCACTTGAGATTTTATTGGGGGCGGCAATGTTCAGCTGGATTCCACCTCTTGGATACATTCAAGGTTAAAATGTGAAAAGGCAAAATATTCTAAAAGCATTTCTTGCCATTAGTTTAGATCCCTTTTTATACTTCACAGGGATGTTTACAGTACAGGTAAAGCAGTTCCTTTCTTCCTGAAGAAACAGTATTTGTACCCTGGAACTTACATACATAGGCCCAGTTAGTTGTTTAAAATAAGAATTAATTTCTTAATGCACAGAACCATTGGCCAGAAATACAGAAAAATATTTCTAATTAAGAACAACTATGTTGTCTGGGACAGACAGTAGGGCACCAAAATACCTTACACTAAACATGGGCACAACCCCCAAACCTTCTATTACAGAGAAGGTACAACTGTGTGTAAGTTAGTACCAGTGGAAGACTTCATTAGTAGATCTTAGCCAAATAAACGAAGGCAATGAATGATCGGACCAGTGCATAGTACTCTCCACGCATAGACTCAAAATCACATTTAAATTCCATGTTTACATTTGATATTCATCTTCTTTGCATGGCCACTTCATTACCTAGTCTAGAGCTGTATAGCCAATGTTAATAAACGCATCCCAAAGCTTATGGCTACTGTACTGAATCCTCATTGTTATATTAAGTGCCTCTCAAGGGTATCAGCAAATGCACAGAACACCACAAAATATGCTGTGAAGCACATCTACTCTCAGGGACTGAATTTCTTCCCCCCTTTTTCGACAAAGGAGTATCAATGGAAGTCATCTCTTGGTTTTCAATGTGTAACACTGATGTTTAACTCTTGACGTTGAAAGAGACATGGAGGGAACTGTGTATCTTTAAGTTGCCACTAAGGGTCAAAGTAGATGTTACAGCATCCATGGGTCTGACCCATGGAAACTGCTGCCATTTTAAAGTAATCTAAAAATTCTATGAAGGCCCAATCCTGATCGGGCCCTCAGCACGGTGGGCTGAGGCACTCTTGTCTCCCTCCCTGACTTTTCAAGCGCTAAAATGACCACACTCCCTCTTCTGCATCTGTTTCAGCACTTGAAAATGTCACGGGGGTGGGGAGTGATCAAGAGCGCCTCAACCCTTGATCAGGATTGGGCCCTTGCATCATTTTAAAATCACTTTAAAATGGCAGCAGTATCCATGGTTTGGACCCGTGGATGCCTTTGTGTCTAGTTTGGCTCTAGGTAGCAGTGTCTTCAGAGATCATTTCGGAGGGGATCGCGGGGGATCGCAGTTCCCCCGGGTGAGGTACGGGGAGGCGGGGCACATGATGAAGCCCCACCCCCTGCTTCTGGCCGCCCCGCTTCCGACCCTCATTCAGCCAGGAGGAGGCAGGAGAAGAGGGAGGGTAAGTTGCTTCCTCTCTGCCTCTCCCCACCCCTGCCTGCCTGGGGCCAGGGAGGGCCTTCGCAGGGCTTCCTTGCACTCCTGCCGGCCTTGCAGGTCCACCGCCGGGCCCCTCATGGGGCTCGGCAGTGGAGCTACAAGGCTGGCGGCGGCCGGGACCGTTGGGGGCGGGGTGTGTGGCCTTATGACACACTTCCAGTGATGTCAGGGGGTGTGGCCTTATGACACACTTCCGGTGATGTCAGGGGGTGTGGCATATGCTAATGAGTTATGCTAATGAGTTCCCCTAGCTCTTTTTCTACGAAACGACCCCTGAGTGTCTTACACATGCCACTCCCCCTTATAAGTTTCAATTATTCTTTCTTGATAGAAGCAAAAACAGAATACATGTAAATAAATGTACAATTTTATATTATGACATTTGTATGGACTAAATAATGGGTTGGATCCAGCCAGCTTCTCAGAAGAAGAAGAAGAAGAAAAAGAAGAAGAGATTTATACCCCGCCCTTCACTCAGAGTGGCTTACAATCTCCTTCCCTTCCGTTCCCCACAATAGACATCCTGTGAGGTAGGTGGAGCTGAGAGAGCTCTGAGAGAACTGCTCTTGAGAGAACAGCTCTGAGAGAATGGTGACTGACTCAAGGTCACCCAGCTGGCTCCATGTAGAGGAGTGGGGAATCAAACCTGGTTCTCCAAATTACTGTCCACCGCTGTTAACCATTGCACCAAACTGGGAGGAGAAGGTCCCCTTGGACCACTCAAAAGGCTATGCTGGGGATAACTAGATCTGCATCAGTAAGAAACAGAGGTTGATAACCCCTAGGAAGTACTGATATTTTAACAATGCATCCTTTAGGTCAAAATTACTTTTTTATACTTTATGTACTATACATAGCCCATCAACCATGAAAAAAATATACTCAAGTATTTATATAGTCACATAGCTGCAGTGAATTTAATAGGGTTGTTCATAGATAAACGTTTGTAAGAGTGGAATGTTCTGTTATATTTCAATACTACAGACAACTATTTCAGCACTAAGGACAATAAATGGTTTGAAGAACAAAAAACAAAACAGGCACACCCTGCTGATGACTAAATAATGTTAGGAATGCGTGATTAGTCATAATAAGTTGATAAAACGTGAAGAATAGTTTGATAAAGCAACAGAGAAAAAGTTGCTTTATTAACTTTGAACTATAAGTAGTGAGGGGCCATTCTCAGATACCTCACCATGATTCATGTAGGGCCAAACTGGACGATATGGTGTCCCTGGGGATACTGCTGCCATTTTACTGCTGGAATTCCCACACTTTACCAATGCTATGAGGGTTCTATCCTGCTGCAGACTTGTGCAGGAAGAAGAGCTCCTGTGCGATCTCCCCCGTGCTGTTATGGGCTTCTGGAAATGGCATGGGGAGAAGACAGAAGTTCCTCCTCTTCCCCACAGCGTTCCCTATGTACAGTTTGGCACTTTGATCTGGACTACCATGCTGCAATATAAACTGATAGAATCCTGAGGGGAAAGAGCAGATTTTAGCCCATCAGGGAGGGGAGGGTTTGACCTCCATTATAATTATTCTCCAAGCTCAATGCTTTACTTTCCTCTACAAGAATGAATGCCAGTGATTGACTTATGTGGGAAGCAAAGTAAAGGAATATATTTGTGGACCCTGCTGAACAAGAACCCAAATCTGCCCTCTGCCTTTGATAAATCCAGTGTCTACCATGAGGGACAGGCATATGGTTTTGATCCAAATAAGTAAAATGGAACTGCTACGAAGTCTGCCTTATCATGGGGGCCGTGGTGTATGTATTGGACTGGATACATGGGAGCTGCCATTTCCTCAAGGGGAAATGATCCCTACAGCCTAGAGAGGCTGCAATACTGGGAGACCTCCATGCTCCACCTTGAGGTTAGCAGGGTAGGACTAGGGTTCAAATCCTCATTCTGCCTTGGGCCAATCATTGTCTCCCAGATTAACCAACCTCACAGGATTGTTGTGAGGATAAATGGAGGGTACATACACCACTTGAAACCCTTGGATGGCCAAACTTGCTTATTGTAAGAGCCACATAGAATAAACGTCAGATGTTTGAGAGCCGCAAGATGTGAACAAGTATTACACACACGGTTAAATTGAAAAATATGCAAATTTGCTTTTCGTTATTAAATGAGACTGCCAAAAATAAAAACAAAAGGAGTAAAAACAGATGTTGATACAGATATTTATTTGTCCAATGATATTTATTTGTTTGCTAATGATATTTATTTGTCTAAGAGAGAGAGAAATAGAGAGAGAGGTGGAAAGAAATAATGAAGGATGTGGAAAGAGAGAGAGAAACAAAGAAAGCAAACAGATGGGGGGACGGAGGGAGAGGTGGAAAGAAAACAACTTAAACTTTAAATGCGTCTTTCAAGCCTACCCCCAAGCCGGCTGGCTTGGCTTGGAGAAGGGATTTAAAGAGACAAATGCCTCCTCCAAGCCAGCCGGGGGCGGGGGCTTTGAGAACACATTTAAAGTTGCTTTCTTTCTCTGCTACCCCCCACCTCAAGCCTACACAGGGAGGGAAACACTGATCGGAGAGTCATGTCTCCCCTTCACTTCCCCAGCCACCCTGCCGGGAACTGCACAATATGTCTGAAAGAGCCACATGTGGCTCCCGAGCCACAGTTTGGCCACCCCTACCCTAGGAGAAAGGGTAGGATAAAAATAATTATTTTAAAATTACTATTATAAAAAATGCAGTGAGCAGGACTGGCAGTTTAATTATCATAATATGTTTTGCTATCTACTTTTTTTTGGGGGGTGTCTAAAATGTAACCATTTAAGGAGAAATGTTCATGTTACTATGTAACAGCATTTAGGTTTTATCCTTTCAATATAACGAGATTTCCCCTTAGCTTCTTGTTAGAAATTGTGGCACATCCAAGTGGCTTTTGTAATGTCAAACTGAACATGAATGTATATTAAAGGGCAAATTGTACTGTGCATAGAATCAAGATGTAGTATTATATGGTATGAACCCTAAATGGTACATCTTTCAATTAATAATTTGTAGACTATGACCAAGAACTTACCATGAGCTAAGTGACATTTTTCATGGTACCCGTATTTAATGGTGTTTGAGGAGAAGATTCATTATAATACAACTGAGCCCACTGCTAACATTTTGACAGAAGTATTTGTGATTTGCACTTGCATAACTGCAAATGGCATGTTTTTACTAAATTTTGTTGTAGTTTTAAAGATGGCTTAAAAAAAAAATCAGAATCATGTGGTAGTACTTTAACATGCCAGATAGGTAAAGGTTCCCTTGCTCAAAAGCCAGTCGAATCCGACTCTAGGGTTGCGGTGCTCATCTCCGTTTCAAAGCCGAAGAGCCAGCGCTGTCCGAAGACGTTTCCGTGGTCATGTGGCCGGCATGACTAAACACCAAGGCGCGCGGAACGCTGTTACCTTCCCACCGAAGTGGTACCTATTTATCTACTTGCAATTTCTTGCTTTCGAACTGCTAGGTTGGCAGGAGCTGGAACTAAAGACGGGAGCTCACTCCGTCTTGCACTACCCGGGTCTCGAACTGCTGAACTACCGACCTTCCACAGCCTGCAGTTCAGCGTCTTAACCACTTGAGCCACCGCAGCTCCAACATGCCAGATACTGGAGCTAAAAGATTGGTTATTCTTAAGCATTATAGCTAACTGAGTGGATTAGAGGTAACTCCACTGGGCCAAATCACTGCCAGCCTCCAGGTAGGCCCTGGAGATCTCCAAGAATGGCCACTGATCTACAAACTACAGAGATCAGTTCCCCTGCAGAAAAATGGCTGCTTTGGATGGTGGACTCTGTGGCATTATACCCCTCCGAGCTCCCTCTCCTCCCCAAACCCCACCCTCTGCAGGCTCCACCCCCCAAATCTCCAGGATTATCCCAACCTGGAGTTGGCAGCCGTACACATTCTGGGTGAATAGGGTGAAAGGGGTGGGCAGACAACTCGAGTGAACTACAGAAGGAATCGAAACCCAATTGTGGAGGTGACAGATGGCTGTGTCTTTCTGGCAGCAGACCCAGGAGAAGAGGAACATGAAATGGCAGGCTGAGTGAAGCACTCCCCACAACCCAGGAGCAGTAGCCAAGCTGGTTTGAGTCACTAAGACCTACACGTAAGCAAAGGCCTCCTTGTGAATAGGGAGGTAGTAAATGGAAGAGGAAACAACATGGCTTGGAGAACTGTCTGTGAAGCAGAAAGGTGGAAGAGAAGAGATCACATAAATTTATAGGAAGTCTGGAGAGACAATGGATGTTTGGCAGCCTCCTTCTGAGGCCTTGTGCTCCTGTTGGATAAAGAGTGTCCCAGGTAGGGCTTACCATTCCCCAGGTCTGGGCAGTGGATCCCCTGCTTTCCCGGGCTCCTTTGCACTGTGGGCCAGTTGGCCACCGGGAGGAAATCCCTCCCCCCTATAGTGACGTCAGCATATCAGAGATGTCGGGGGCAACGCTCTGCTTTTGCGCAGGAGGCGGGGTAGAGGAATTAGCAAACGGTTTTGCCCAAAAACCAGAGTGTCACCCCAAAAGGCATCGACGTGATGACGTCATTTCCGGGCGATGTCATCACATTGGGGACATCCCGGAATGCCCCCCAAATCCCCCCACCAGTGTGAGGGAACAGGTTGGTAACCATAATCCCAGGTAACCATAATCCCAGGGGTGGAGTGGGAGGTGAGGAGTACCAGTCAGGCCATGTTGACTCATGAGGATATGTGAAATGTGGCTTCCAGGGGTAAATACCTGCATGAAGAACAGACACACCAGGCAAGGAAGTCTCCCTTCACCAATAGGTCAGAGTGGTCCAATGATACACCCATAGTTTCCAGGCTGGGCTTTGACTGATGATGTCTGCAATGAGAAGACCTGCTCTCGTTGAATACAAGCCGCCTTCACAGGACCTAGAGCCGACAATTACAGTGACCTCATTCATAGCCTTGGAGTTTTTGTTTTTTTTAAATATATCTTTCCTTTTTCTTATAGAATTGATTTTATTGCTAGATCTGTCTGGTATTTTTTTTAAATTGCTTTCACTTCCGACTACTAAGACACTCAGGATTTCATTGTTTCTTGTTTAGCTCCAGTAATGTTTTATTTTCCTGGTTTACCTCTGTTCCCACCTTGATTTAATTTCTGTTCTAAATTCTGCTGCCCACATTATCTATCTTGCACCACACTTTTGCTTATGTCAGTTCTCTTCAGCGTTCACTCTGCTGGCTTCCTATTTTCTTTCTCATATAGTTTAAACTTTTTTTGCTTCTTACTTTTTAGAGTTTTAAGTGGTCTGTCTTCTCCGTCCTTGTCATCTCTTGCTATGTACTCTGATGAACTTTGGGTTCTTTCCACAATACTGTTCTTCCTAGGCCTCACTTTTCTGGCACTTTCCCTCATCTTAGGCCTTTCCCCTTATTTATTTATTTATTTATTTATTTATTTATTTATTTATTTAGGCAGGCTTATATTCCACTCTCCCCGTGAACGGGCTCAGAGCAGATGACAACAAAAGTTAAAACATTGTAATGTAAGAATTAAATCACTTCATAAAAATCATCCATAATAAATAACTAAAACAAATTTAAACTGAGCTATAAACGAAACAGATGGCACAACAGTTTAATGTGGTAGCCACAAAAACTGGAGCCGCTAGGCCATAGACCAAGCTATTGGTCTTCACTTGATGGGCCATTTGAGGATGGAAGGTTCAGCGGGGGAGGCCAATAGATGGAATAATTGGACGCCCACCGCCTCACCCAAAGGTCTGGCTGAACAGCTCCATTTTACAAGCCCTGTGGAACTGTAATAGCTCCTGCAGGGCCCTGATCTCCAATGGGAGCATATTCTTCAGGGCCAGGGCAAAAAAAGCCCTGGCCCTGGTCAAGGCTAAACGGATGTCCTTTGGACCAGGGACAACCAGCAGATGCTGATCTGCTGAGCGCAAGGCTCTCTGGGACATATGAGGAAAGTTGGTCCTTCAGATATGTTGGTCCCTGGCCACACAGGGATTTGAAGGTCAGTACCAACACCTTGAAGTGAATCCGGTACTCAGCTGGAAACCAGTGCAATCTGCGCAGCTGAACGCGCGCCCACACAAGCAACCCAGACAGCAAACTGGCTGCCGCATTTTGCACGAGTTGAAGCTTCCGGATTAGCCTCAAGGGTAAGCTCACATAGAGCAAGTTACAGTAGTCAAGTCTGGAAGTGACCATTGCATGGGTCATTGTAGCCAAGTCCTGGGGGGAGAGATAGGGAACCAATTGTCTGATCTGCTGAAGATGGCAAAAGGCAGACCAGGCAACAGCAGTGACCTGGGCCTCCACTGAAAGTGAGGCATCCAGGATCACCACTAAGTAGGGTTGCCAAGTCCATCTTCCACCCCCAGCGGGGGACTTTGGGGGCGTTCCTGGAGGGGGTGGGGCATCCCCGACGTGATGACGTCATGTTGGGGACGTCTGCCGCCCCCCCCCCCCGCCTGTGCACCGGGTCTCCAGAAACGGCAGTTCCCTGCACTTAAAGGAGCCGGTGTTTCCTTTTTAAATGCAGGAGCCTGCGTTTCCCCTTTAAGAGCAGCCGCGTTTCCCTTTTAAGAGCACGAAGCTGGTGTTTCCCTGCAAGCTTGCGGAGATCTGGCTTGGGAGGAAACACGGGTTCCACACACTTAAAGGGAGAGAAATGTGTGGCTGTGGGTGTTGGGGGTTTGGGGACCCCTGGCAAACCGGGGGGGTTTGGCAACCCTACCACTAAGCCCCTCACTCTTTGAACTGGCACTAATGGTTAAAACAACAAAAGTTAAAACATTTCACATTATGCTTGGAATGTCCCCCCCCCCTGTTAATATCCTGATCAAACTGGGGCTATTGTACTATGGTGACATCACAAAAGGGAAAGATTCGCTGGAAAAGACAATAATATGAGGAAAAGTGGCAGCAGGAAAATAGGAAGACCCAATGTGAGATGGATTGATAAAGGAAGCCACGACCTTCAGTTTGCAAGACCTGAGCAAGGCTGTCAATGATAGGACGTTTTGGAAGTCATTAATTCATATGACTTGATGGCATATAACACACACACACACACACACACACACACACAGAGTCAGTCTAGCATCTTCATTGACTGTCTTATAAAAGAGGTTTTTCCCTCTTCTTAACTGCTTTGTATTTTATTTTAAATTGAAACTTAACCATGTGGTGGGATTTATGATGTATTGTGCTAGTCTAAGCAAGTGTACAAATAATTAATGATACCTGGTAATAGTTTATTTTCATAGTACCTCAATAACGGATATATAAAGTCTGCCTTAGACTTAATTCTAAAAATAAAGCTTTTTGCAAATCTACATATTCTTGCCCTGCATTCTTTACTCTTTCTTTACGTCTTCACTGTGTAGATTTTAAGACACACAAATGAGGCTTTTTTTTAACAAAAGTGTGCAAAGTAGTATTTAGAGCATAATAATAATTATGAATAAATTTATTGCCCTACATTAAATGATTTTTTAAAAAAATGTATCAGCTATACAGTCTAAGCAAAATAAATAGTATGGTATAATAGGTTGGGGAAATTCTGGATTCAAATCCCTCCCTGCCTTGGAAGCATGCTGGTTAATCTTGGGTCAGTCACTCTAGGGTGCTTTCACACTCACTAAATAATGCACTTTCAATCCACTTTCAATGGACTTTGCAACTGGATTTTACTGTGTGAAATGGCAAAATCCACTTGCAAATGATTGCTGAAGTGGATTGAAACTGCCTAAACTACCTCACAGGATTGCTGCTGTTGTGAAGATCCAATAGAACACAGGAGAATGACACTGTAAGCAAGGGTATAAATATCTAAATATTTTTTTAAAAACCTTGCATATTAGCATATATTTCATCAATGAAAACAAGAGCAGCAACAGAGTCAATACATTAAGAACTGGGATGACTGTAATCCCATCTTTCCCCCGTTTCACAAGATCAGTGCAGTCATTTTATGTAGGTTTAGGTACAACCTGAATTATTCCATTGTAGATTTTAGTATGTTTGTATAATCTCCATTTGCAGAAATGCAATGACATTTCGTATGAGGATCCTCCCCGGCAGAAGTGAACATTCTTGCTAATGTACACAAATTGCATATACACAAATTCTCAGACCTTATCTCCAGCTTCCCATGCAGATTCCAGATGCCTCCCTTTAAAACGAGCCGTCCTTCCTTGCAGTTACAGGGTGTAACTCTTTTATAGGAGGCTAAAGATTTTTTATGGTTCTATTTTTGTTTTAGTAGCTGCTTATAGAAATCTGCTCGCTCGGCAAGAAAGGGGTCTCATCTGTTGCAACAGACACAGTTAGCTGTTATATTGAATTTGTTCATACAAGATCTAGCGCCAGAAGCCGGGTGGAATTAAATAAACCAGTGGGGGGTTCCTTAAGCAAAGATGGGGACACTGACCAGTTTGAACTGCAGTGCTTTAGAAGGAAACCAATTGGAAAACTTTAAAACGTCTTAATTTGTTACTTCACACTGGCTCTCGTCTATCCAGAACTCCAAACCTGGTTATTACAAGATGCCACCCGAGTCGGCCCTGAGGGGAAGCTTTCCAAATCTGAATACTTTCTCTCTTTTTTTTTCCTTGAGCAAGCCAGCTTGTTAAAAAGCCCGTCCGGTTGCAGAAAACTGGGAAGGCAAGCCAGAATTATTCCACTGTCCTGCAAGATCTAAAGTAATCTCTGCTAATGAAGCATGTGCCTCAGGGCATGTCCACATGGCAGCTTTCCACACTATTGATTTAGTATTGTAGCACTAAAGTGGGAGTAAAGAAAATGCACAGGAAGAGTCTTGCAGAAAAGAAGTCATCTCCCCCCCTTCTCAAGCAGAAAGGAGATGACTGCAGTTACCAGCACCTTCTTGGTTCAGTATTGGAGGGCACTTGTGGCAGGGTGGTAATGGCTATATGGTCTTTTAGCGACCTGTAAATACAACAGGTAAATACAACTTGAGCTGCGGTGGCTCAAGTGGTTAAGACGCTGAACTGCAGGCTGTGGAAGGTCAGTAGTTCAGCAGTTCGAGACCCGGGTGCCGCATGATGGAGTGAGCTCCCGTCTCTAGTTCCAGCTCCTGCCAACCTAGCAGTTCGAAAGCAAGAAATTGCAAGTAGATAAATAGGTACCACTTCGGTGGGAAGGTAACAGCGTTCCATGCGCCTTGGTGTTTAGTCATGCCAGCCACATGACCACGGAAACGTCTTCGGACAGCGCTGGCTCTTCGGCTTTGAAATGGAGATGAGCACCGCAACTCTAGAGTCGGATTCGACTGGCTTTCGAGCAAGGGAACCTCTACCTTTACCTTTAAATACAACAAAAGAAGCCTTGCCATTCTAGGGAGATGACATCATCATGCTGGGCACATTGCACGGGGGATGCTCTAGCATTTGGCTAAAAACTCTATGGTGACTGATGCACAAATCTGTGCCTGTGTGCTCCCGGGACCGAATTGGAAACATGTAGCCAGAGTCCAATGAGTTAGATAAATTCGTTTATTGCAATGAAACAGGAGATACAGGGCTGAGTACCTTTTGGTCCCCAGCAACACCAAGCTGTATCCTGCCATAACCAGGAAGGGCAGAAAGTCTTGTATCCCATATGACAACACTTATAATTTACACTTTACAGAATTCCTAATTGGCACCAGGCAGGTGGCATCACTAGAGCATCATATGACTCGACACCTCCCCATTGGCGTTCTTTTCTGCTGGTCCCGGTGTCAGTAATTGCATTAGCTACTTTAGCTTATCTGGTCCTCCGAACAATAGAAAACACTAAGGAACACTGGGACCCTTTCTGGTCCCAGCGAAGCTAACTCCCCTCTGCCTCAATTTGGGGAGCTGGTTGGTAAGGTGCCAATGATTCACATTAGTTTTGGGTCTTGGCAGACTTCCTGGTACCAGATGCTCCTGCTATACAAAGAGAATATTTTGTTTTGGGGAACACTTCCAGTGCTAAGTGTCCTTGTAACTTCTAGATACGCATTCCATTCTACTGCTGTCTAATTCCATCTAAGAGACCTCTAATAATACTTTTCCTCCCAAGTATAACTTCTTATAAAGGAGATACAATTAGAGAATATATATATTCTACTATAGATTTCTCTCATCAAAAGTTTCCAGGTTACATACCAAGATCTGAATCTACTATGATTAAACTTTTAAAGGCACAGTGACAGCTGTCAATATATATGTCAGAGAAAATGTCAAAAATCACATTCAGAAATCACATCCACTTGGTCCCTTGTCCTACATGACCATAGAGTTTTTGGCCAAATGCTAGAGCATCCCCTGCACAATGTGTCCAGTGTGATGATGTCACTTCTGGGTGACGTAAATCTTGGGAAGAAGCATGGAAGCCCCTGCCAGCAGAAGGTAAGCACCTGGCAACCCTAGAAGATGGGGATGGGTCCACTTCATGTGTCTCCAGTTACCCTCCAGTGGCTAGCATCATTGTCAACTAATGACATTAGCCATTTATAAACCACTGTGCATATAATGTGCCCCTTCCTATATGTTCACCATCTAGCAATGACAGTCGTGCTTGTGTGTGTGTCTGTTACATGCCGTCAAATGCTTCTGAATGAATGAATGGCCTCCAAAATGTCCTATCATTGCCATACCCTCGCTTTTAATCCCTTAACTGCTTGGCAATGGTGGCTGTATTTCACCTCATAAACTCCACTGGATACGAAGGCTCAGTTCAGGTGTTACAAACAAACCAGAGTTTGTTACAACAAATGTCAGTCTCACATGCTTTTTCACTCCCTCTCCTCCCTTGCACAGTACACAAAAATTAGAGAAGGAAATCTTCAATGAATTCCAATTTTGGTAGTGTCTGAACATAGGTACTTTTGAAATTATTTTCATTTGCAGAAGCAGGGATTCTAAACCCCACTTAATTCCAATTAAGAAACTCAGTTAATGGGAAATAAACTAATTTCCATTGGTCATAGCACACCTATTTGCATTTTGCAATAAATCAGATCAAAGAGTTCCTAAATCAGGAAATCTTCTATTGCAACTCTACCTGTGAGGGATCATGTGAGCTCAACAATTAAAAATGGTTATGCCCACCATAAATTAACTTGGGTTTGTATATGACATCTGAAGGTAGCTAAAGTCAAGAACATTAAATTCAGGTTATTAATTTTTTAAAAAACTGTTTTGATCGCTCTGCTAAACTCAGGCTGTGATCAGACCTGCAGTTTGATTCGTTGCCATTGCTGTTCCCTTATGAATTTAAAATGCACAATCAGACAGCAACATCTGTCTGTTGTGCCCCAGTTGTCTGAGTCCTGTCCCCCCCTTTACTGCATGTTTCTTTGATACCTGTGAAAGTCCAGTCCTGTTGGACTGAGCTGATTCCAAAATGGATTTCCTGTTGTCTGATTGCTCTGTTGTGCACCCAAGCTAATAATTTCATTATGGGCAAAATTGCACTCCACACTTCAAATACACCTTAAAAAAAAATCAGAAATAACATACATTGCGATTTGGTATCCACTCATTACTTATATGGCTGAGGCTGACGTAATCCCAAGAAACCCACTTTATAAACAGTTAATCTGTTTTTGAACTTCTTCAAACCTATAATGAATTGCATTTATTAGACCTAACAGCTCATATCAACAGACAAAGCTCCTAGTTGTTAATGGTACCAAATTTTATAATTAATAGAGTAGACCTGATTCTAGATAATGTCAATTCTGTTAACACTGTTTTATTGTTTGGGTATACTTCTTTTGGAGTTATCTCAATTACAAAGCCTTTTAAGGGCAGTTTACAATTACTTCACAATAGTATACTTAGCTGAAATTTCATGCTTAAGTATTACATAGAATTATTCTTATGTACTATGTATGCTATTTGATCATAATATGTTTGATCTTTCTGTAATGGTTTAATGCTTTAATAATTTTTTTAAGGCAGTTCTGACTGGTCTCTTGTTTTCCAGTCACTATTTTTTTTACTAGTTAGTGATGTGTGCATAACTGCATATTCTCACCTCTCTCTCTCCCACAAGGGCTGCTCAAAACATTGTTTTCTTTATAAAAACTTTCAAAGGAAGACACCTCTGTACTTCAGCTTTTTTCTGTGCTTTGGGGAAGGGGTTAATTGAAAAGTTTAGAGAGGGAGGATGGTAGTGAACTACATATTCCAGCAGGCTCATCACTGCTTGTGCGCATGCTCAAAGGACAAACTTTTAAAAAATGCCCAATAGCAACATTCCCTGGCTGCTGCATCTAATCGATCAGGGACAGGGTAAAAGTGCTTTGAAGAGTGTTAAAATGGGTGAGTCTGATCAGGATTCTGTTACAAAATAACCTAGAACAATTAGAGGCAGGGCAACAGCAGATCAAACTGCACATATGACCGCAGCCTCAAAGGGGAAGAAGAGGGAGGTTATAGCCTAGTCTACAAATAAAATCTATATTATTAAAATGTGTGAAATGAAGGGAACAAACTAATGTCAGGATTACTTAGCTGAAGACAAAAAGCTGTGAGAGTGGTTGCAATCCTAAACACACTTGCTAAGGAGGAAGTCCCAATGAATGGAATGAGATTTACTTATGAGTATACAGACTTGGGATTGCACTATAAGAACAGCTGTTTCCAGGATGTTGCAGTTGCTGCCATTGGGTCATCCAAAGCCCCTGAGAAAGTGAGAACTTTAGGTGGCATCTCAGGTTTAAACATAAATAACTGAAGTGATTAGTCCACATTTTGGCACTGTTAGAGTGACAGGAGGCACTAGAAATGATTAGCGGGAGGAAACCGTCAAATGTGCTTATCCTGTGGAATTGAGGAATATTGACTATTACTGAAGTGTGCACAGTGCTGGAGACATCAGTCTGACATAAAAATCCTTTTCCGAAAGGTATCAATCATTTTGTACCTATTAAGTATATACACTGTGCTACCACCCACATATGAATGTTTTGGGAGGGGACGCATATGTACTTCTGGTATATGTCACAGATTTAAAAGTTGCAGAAGGCCCCCAGATCTTTACAACCAGTGAAAATCGGCACCAGATCCGTAATTCTGGCACAACATGTCTTTCCTTTGAAGTCTGGTTACTGTTTTTTTACAGTTCTATTTTTAAAATGTATTAAAGACATTTAAAAGTGGCAGAGACTTTCTATAAAAGCCATGCTATCCAGAATCAGGATGCTGGTCCCAATTTAAAATGGTTGTTAAACAATAGTATATCCAAATAAAAAGGGGGGCCAACTTACAAAATACCTCTGACTACATTCTTTTTTATTACCAAATTCGTCTTCTTCAGGGCCATAGAGGTCAGTCTCTCTTTATCTTCCACTATCTCCAATCTTTCCTGTAACTACTGTGTGGGAAATTGTAAATGAGATGCTTTTACACTGACCATTAAAATGAAAATATTAAAACAGTGGAAGGGAAAGAATCTAATAAATGTTCTGTATTTACTACTGCTCGAGCTTATGATTTAAGCAATAGTGAATACTATGTCTACAGAGCTTGGTAATCTGAAATGGATCCTGGAACTCAGACGGCTGTTTTGTAATTGGCCAAAATTTGCATTTTTATTTTTTCCCTCTCTATAACTTAGACCTTTGTCACAAACAGTGCATGCAGCATATTTGAATGTTTACACATTGAACTAGCATGGGGCACAGACAAAATGTAATGTGTGGAATTATTTCTCATTGGAGAAGGAAGATTCCATTTACTGTGGTGTAGCTACATTTCATCAGTTAGTAGTTCTTCAGCAGTTATGGCAGGAAGGCACTTTGGCATATCGTTCTATGATGGATTACTTGTCGATAGATTAGAGGAAATTGATACTATTGATCATATTCTTCTTGAATGCCCTTGGTTTTTAGATGTTAGAAATGAGTTGATATTTCCTTTGATTGGAAGGAATATTGTTCCTGCGGAAACCAATGTTTCACAGGCTTTTTCTGCATGCTTCTTTTAATCCATGTTCACCAAGGTGTCCTCCAAGCAATTCTGCACTAAAATTGAATTCAACTTTCTTTTTATTCCAGGTCCCCCCCCCTGTTCTGCACTACAATCGAATTCAACCTTCTTTTTATTCCAGGTTTCCCCCCCATTCTGCATTATGTTACCTCCCTTCAGTGGTCAGCCTGGTTTTAGCCCACTATTGCTCTGAGTTTTTTGGATGCTGTTTTGACACAGTCTTATATCACCTCGAACACTGAGAAAATCCAGAGTGGCAAGCAAATGCAGAAAGGACCACAGTTGCTAAGTGACATAGAACAACAAATCACTTTGCAGGTCACAAAATATCTAATAGTAGTGATAGCTTGTCAGACACCTAAACCCCATTAATATTTTAGTTGTGTTTCCTGTTCATGATGTTGGTTGAATGAACAGGGCCTAGAGTCTAAATGGCCACAAAACTGAGCAAGTGGGGAGATTCAAATACCTGGGGACACTGATTCAATCTTCTGGAGAGAGGAATGTTCACCACGATTATGTGTCTTCTAGTGGCCAAAAATCAGTCCAGGCTATTTTAAGATTCTTTTACAGCAAAGGAGGACAATGTATTCCAGCAGTGCTTAGATTATTCCAGACTAAAACAGTTTTGTATGGGACAATTTTAGGTCCCCCTTGTCGGATTTTGCCACCTTAGAAAGAGTACAATCTAAATTTCTAAGAGCTTTATTCTGACTTCCTAGTAGCGTATCAAATGTGTTAAGTATGCAACTCAACAACAAAGTAAGTAACAAGTGAATCAGTTTTATTGAGAACGAGAACTTCCAAAGATCACACAGCATCAGACAACACGACAACACACAAAACAACAGTGGAGCATAGCTCCTTTTAAACTCTCCTGCGCTGGGGTAGCCACACCCTCACATAGTTAACATCCAATCAGGTTACAGAGATAACACCCAATCATTTGTCTTCCCTCCAGCACAGACTCTTACATTTCATTGGTTAGAGATTATGCTTCAGCCAATGGTGTTGTTCCAGATTAGAATCCGTCTGAGGTCTCAAGTTTAACATGGTTTTAGATGGAGTGAATACACAACAAAATGCAAGCCTGCATTTGGAATCTGATCTGATTAGAATTGAGGCTAAGGTAAGCATAGCTTCCATAAATTTCTGCCTTCAGCTAAACCATTCCCCTCATAGTTAATTCTTAGGGATGGTTTTAGATACTTATGGGTGAAGGCAGTTCATTACAAGGCCTTCCCGCAGAGCTTCTCTTAGCAATGGGCCCTGATCAGGCAAAAGCCCTTGTTAAACTAAGGGTATTGGATATTGAGCAGCAGGAGGTCATAAATAGAGCCCCCAACTTTTTGGCACTGGAGAATACTAAATATGAGGTGGCTCAGGCTGCTTACCTTTCGCTCTTAGACATCCCATCCCATCGAAGGGCTTTAGATGTTAGAGAGCCAGTTTGGTGTAGTGGTTAAGTGCGCGGACTCTAATCTGGGAGAACTGGGTTTGATTCCCCACTCCTCCACTTGCACCTGCTGATGTGACCTTGGGTCAACCACAAGCTCTGGCACAGCTGTCCTTGAAAAAGAGCAGTTTGTGTCAGAGTTCTCTCAGCTCCACCCACCTCACAGGGTGTCTGTTGTGGGGAGGGGAAGGGAAAGGAGTTTGTAAGCTGCTCTGAGACTCCTTTGGGTAGTGAAGGGCGGGGTATAAATCTAATCTCTTCTTCTTCTTCTTCTTCTTCTTTTTCTATGGCTAGATGTCCTCCCTTCTGCAGTAGTGGAGGGGAGATACAGGAAGGTTCCGTTGTTAGGGAAGGTTTGCCCCTGTGGGGATGGGAAGATTGAGACAACTGAGAACATCATGCTATACTGCCATTTCTACCAGGAAATTTAGGCAAAAATTATTTTGCCTTTGCTTGGGAGGTCTCCAGCCTGTTCTATTCCAGTCACTGAAGTTATTAGGAAGTTTCTATCGGGCACAAAGACTCGGATCACATTTTCTTTTGTCAGATTTTTTGAGGCAGCTTGTAAAATCCACAAGGAAGCAATTAAGGTGTGCTCCAATGGTGTTGTTCCAGATTAGAATCTGTCTGCGCTCTCAAGCTTAACATGGTTTTAGATGGAGTGAATACACAACAAAATCAGAGTCATTTCGGGGGGATCGTGGGGGGTCGCAGTTCCCCCGGGTGAGGTACGGGGAAGATTGAGACAGCTGAGCACATCCTGCTATACTGCCATTTCTACCAGGAAATTTAGGCAAAAATTATTTTGCCTTTGCTTGGGAGGTCTCCAGCCTGTTCTATTCCAGTCACTGAAGTTATTAGGAAGTTTCTATCGGGCACAAAGACTCGGATCACATTTTCTTTTGTCAGATTTTTTGAGGCAGCTTGTAAAATCCACAAGGAAGCAATTAAGGTGTGCCGTTGAATTCTAATAATTAGATGCAGTAATGTGTAATATTTGTTTTATTTTTAAATTTAAACTTTTAAAATTGTATACCGTATATTTATACTTACATTATCTTGAAGTAATGTCTTAATTGATTTCATGCTGGTCTTGAATTGTATTAACAATAAACTGAAACTGAATGAACAGTAATGCAAGTAGGAGTAGCAGCTGGAGAATAGGGAGGGGAAAGTGCAGAATATTGTGACATTCTGAATTCCTGACGTGATCCTTCTCCACAGCTCATGGAGATGGCACCAAACGACATACATGTTCAGGAAATGATAGAAGAGGATAATAAGGAAGGAATGAGGGGAGAAATAACCAATGTTGAAGTAGTCGACAGCTCATTCTTGTCCCCTTTCTATGACTGCTGTCCTATGAATGCTGTTTGGCATTTCAATCATGTGCACAATTTGGCTTAGTTTATTTATGAGGACTGGAGATCTAGCAGCCTTCTGAGGTGCACCATCCTGAGCCATTACCCTTGCGTAGGATCTGGGTGTCTGCCAATCTAAACCTCTCCAGGTAATAGCTGGTGCATAACAAGGGCAGAGTGGGAAAATTCCCCATAACCAAATCAGGTACGTAGTCCACAAAGAGAACCAAATGAAGACTATGTCCCTCTATATGCACAGGGGCCAGAATGTTCTGGGACATCCTCATGGCTGTCATGGTGCCATGAAGCCCTAGATTGCTCCCGTCAGGGTAGCCTCAACACCAAGACTGGGACATCCTCTGTCAGTTTACGGAAATTGGACAGCAGGGTAGGTGATAACCCCTATTTTATCTCAAGTCCCCAACATCAGGTACATACACAGAAAATTGTTTTAGAAGGCACCCCTGTTGGTCTGCAGTAGAATAGCTAGATTTGAGTCCAGTAGCATCTTAGAGACAAATGAGATTTTTGGGGTATAAGCATTCGAGAGACAAAGCTCTGTTCATCAGATACCTTCAGACAAAGGGAGTTTTGGCACTTGAAAGATTATACCTTGAAAATCTTGTTCATCTCTAAGATGCTACTGGACTTGAATCTAGCTACACACTTAAAATGGAGATTCCAGGTAACAAAACACCGGTAAGTGACACAGAGGCCCGATAGACCATGGCCACTCCTCCTCCCCACCCAACAAGGCTAGGTTGATGTTGTGCCAGGAAACCTGGGGGCCACAAGGTTTGCTGACTGATCATTATCACATCTAACTCTGTGTTGGCTCTAGAGTGCTGATGTTTTGAATATGTACTGCTGGATTTATAGAAGCCTTTGTGCTTTTTATTATTTTACTTTCTACTGTAATTTCTTTGCTTCTTTGCATTTCTTTGTTTTTCTTTGTATTTATAATAGTTCATATTTTTTAACCCTGGGCCTGTTGCACGCTTACATGATGTCTCATCTTATTGATTACATTCGCTTACACTATGTAATCTACCTTCAGTCTCAGTGAGAAAGGCAGATTATAGTAGACAAAGACTCGTGTGGACCATACAATGGTGTGGATCATCTGTACAGGCTTATCTGTTGAGGCGCCAGTTAGGAGTATTGGAAATTACAATTTGTATTTTAATTTTGGTGTTTTTTAAATTTCGTTTTAACTGTTATTTTGCATATTTATTTGTTTGCTGACTTAGCATGATGGAACCCACCTATGCGAGGAGGGCGGGATATAAATAAAAATAAATAGATAAATAAATAAAGTCAAGGTTCAGAGCATTATCTCCAAGTGTCAGACCCTCATAAAGAGAGATGTTAAATATTTCGAAAAGTTCCTTTCCTTGAAAAAAGAACAGTTATTTGAAGATGCAGAAAGCTTCTGAGTCATGCAGACCTCTTCATCATTCCTAAATGGCTATTTGGAGTACAAAAAAACCAGGGAGAACTCATCCATTGTGGGTTTCAGGCTTGTTTTTTCTACCACCGGGGGGGGGGGAGTTTGGTACCAAGGGGTTGGATCCTTCTAACTGAGTAATGTACACCCAATATTAGTTTAAAACACTGCCCTTCCCAAGCTTCTCAGAACATGAAAGATGCCAGAGAATGATATAGCAAAGGGGGGACAGGGTTCTGATTTGGATGGAGATAAACTTTCCATGACAATATTCAGAATGACGTGGAACTTCTTTGTCCCTGGTGACTGGTAGAAAGGTCTCCTGCTGTGACTCCCTCTCCTGTTTAAGATGTACAAGACCTATTGCAAGATCATCATTCAGCTCACTACTCTCTGCCAACTGCTCTTTTCCTCTCAGGGCCACTTCCCAGGCTACAATTTTGCAGCCCTCCTGGTGTCTCCATTGCGCAGAAAAATGTTTGATGTGTATGCATTTCACACATGCATTTAGGTCTCGACTCCCATGGTCTTTGCCAACTTGCCCAGCTACGTCTGGAATGCTGAGTTCTTGGATCTGCCAGGAGCAAGATAATGCACGAACTTTTCAAATTCACAACAAATGAATTTGTGTATGGAAACACTAGCTGTCGGCAGGCATCAATCACCCTCTGTTGGCATTCTGTTCATCCAATGTGGGAGCCCAACAGCTGCATATTTGGAGAACATGATGCATGAGATTACTGCATCATGTGAAAAGGCAAAACATGGATTTTCCATGATGGTACAGCTAACAACTGTGGGTACCGATGCATTCCCGATATGTGTGGCTTGCAGGCTCCCCCCACAGCATTAATGGAATACCAGCCTAATATCTGTCAAAGGCTAGGGGGAAAAGGTAATGTCAAAATGTTGCTTGTAGAACATTCCTCTGGAATCCTACAACGTGGCTGGGAAACATGGGAATTTTACATCAGCATTTGTCATCTACCACAGCCCTTTTTGCACTCTTATCAGTGGAATGTCTACAAGAATTTAATTTGCCCAGACCTTCCCAACATCTTCTTAGCTGGAGCTTAACCAAAGCAATGACATGGGAGGCCAAATTTTGGAACTCTCATCACAGAGCAATTGGGTGTTGGGTGTTAACCAACCTAGCTGCCAGAGTTTCAGTACAACGGCACAACCCCATTAGAGTAAATCATAACTTGCATTCTAGTGCTTGCTGTCAGGTCTCATCCTAAGCCCTTACATAATGACAGAGCAAGACTTAATACTGGGCAGTAAGTTATTCATTCTATAAATGATAAGCCTTAAATGTACAATTCAAATATCTATTTTGTGAAGATAGATAGATGAGAGAAAGAGATAGATAGATAGATAGATAGATAGATAGATAGATAGATAGATGATAGATAGATGATAGATAGATGATAGATAGATAGATAGATAGCTAGATAGATGATAGATAGATAGATGATAGATAGATGATAGATAGATAGATAGATAGATAGATAGATGATAGATAGATAGATAGATAGATGATAGATAGATAGATAGATAGATAGATAGATAGATAGATAGATAGATAGATAGATAGATAGATAGATAGATAGATAGGAGCTGCTACATACAGCCAAGTATTGCATCTGGACTGTAGGATTTCTCTTTAAATACACAGCTGGGGGATACCGTTAGAGCAGTGGCATGTTTGCCTTTCAAGAGTCGGCCGCAATAAACTGGCGTTTTGTGTTCAATATCCACATGCAATCTTCCCAGCCTGTATAGGCAATCATAGCGCTTCATTGTCCAGTGCTATCATTACAATATTGTTATCATCTTGAGCTTGAGTCTGACACTTTCTCTAAGACCTTTCAAATAACCCCTTTACTAGGCTTCAGTACCAAACCATTCAGGGCAAATCTCTGCTTTGTGCTTGTCAGCCTTAATAGACTGAATGTCACTTTTGCCTGTAAAAAGTGCCCGCTCTTCAGCTGTCAGTCAGTCCTTGCGGTGTCAGCTGAGAGCGCGGCTGGAGCCGGCTGGATTAGAGGGTAGTTACCATAGCTGTCAGATTACTGACAACCTGACACCCACATTCCCAACTTCCTTTTACTGTATTTGGTTTCCATCTCGCTCCTTGGACCTTTCTTAAGGTGGATCCATCTGTTGGAACTAAATGAGAGATTTCATAAGCAACGTGGGAAAAGTTCCAGCTACGCTCTCTGCGTTTGCCTGTTAAGTTTTTAGAGAAACGACTTGCATGCAAACTGCCTTTTTTTTTTTTTTTGCAAAATCAATCTTTTATAGTAAGTGGGGGGCATTTTGGAAGGGGGAGAAACTATCAAATGTCGGTGCATTAGTAGAATTGGTTTTCTTTACTCTCGGGAACTGCGGGGATAAATAAGGAGGACCCCCATGCAAGATACTTGACCCTCACCTTACTTCTCTGCTCTGTACATTTGCTGTAACACTCATTTAATGCAAACTCCTTCCCCGTCGCCAACAGGGGCTAAGTGACATTTTGTACTATTGACACTTACTGAAATTAAGTGTATGGCATGATAAATTGCAAAGCTGTTTTCTTGTTTGCAGCTTTTTTGCACCTTATTCTTCTTGTCTGTAAACCAGAATTAGGCAGAATGATGTGGCCTAATTAAATAAACATCGCCGTGACCAGTTTGGCAGACAAAGAAACCACTGACCTGAGCATTCCTAGATGGTTACCGGTAAAATCAGCTGTATGGTTGATCCCGGCACATTACAGGGAGCAACTGGGAACCCCTTATCTGAGCAATTCCAAGCTGCTTTACTCAGATGGAAGTCCCAGTGGGACCTCCTCCCAGCACAGTGTCCTTAGGTCTGCAGACTCACCGGCTCTCCTTTTAAAGCTCAGCTGAAGGACAGGAAGAAAAATGCTCAGCAAACTAAACTATTGTTCAACCAACAGGGGGAAAGCTTAAGAAGAACAGCAAGGTGCAACTGAGAACTTGGCAGGTCTCCATTTAAGAGAGAACTTCACAGGACCCCAGAGACAACTCTCTATGTGAGGTTGGGGCAAAGTAGCTAAGCTGTGCTCTGTTGCAGTGCTTCTTGGGGAAAAGGAGCATGCCATGTCTAATGAGCCAAACTATTTGCAGGGAAAGTGGGAAGGATAGGATTTGACTATGTGGCTTTGTTCCTTTTCACTTCTATAATATCAACACCAGAGGGGGGTGGTAAGTGTGCTCTTCAGCTGACTACGTGTCGTGAAGCACCATCTCAAACTGGAGTCTCTTGATCCCATGAGATGCCCAGAAATTTCAGTGTAAGTGATGGTGGCCCCAAGGTGAAGAGAGAGAAGGAACTGGACAGAGAGGGCTGGCAAATATCAGACAATCTCAGCCATACCTAGACAAATAGGGGGCAAATTGGAGGAAAGGGCTTGTAGCTGCCCTGGGTAATGCTTCATTTGGCCAACCTATCTGAATTGGACAAAGGAGGGAAGAACCACATATGCCACCTTGAGTTCCTTGGAGAAAGGGCAGGATAAAAATATAATAGAGGAAAAAAAACCCTGCTGGCTCAGACCAATGCTCCACTTAGGCCCCTGCCACACGGCAGGGGAAAAGCCTCTTGAGGCGCGGCTTTTAAAAGCCGCGCCAACGTTGACATGGCTCGGTGGGATCCCATGGATCCCCGGCCGAGCCGCCTTTTCTCCCCGGCGCGATCAAACGCCGGGGAGAAAAGACGGCCCTAACCGGGGGCCGGCCGAACTGCGCATGTCGGAGCATGCGCAGTTCGGATCCGGGCCGGGGTTGTGCCGGCGCAAAGACGCGCCGGCGATCAGACGCCCGGGAAGAGGCGCCTCATCCATTTGAACCACCGAGGTAGGTGGTTCAGTTTGAGGCG
This sequence comes from Gekko japonicus, assembly GCF_001447785.1. Taxonomy (NCBI): domain Eukaryota; kingdom Metazoa; phylum Chordata; class Lepidosauria; order Squamata; family Gekkonidae; genus Gekko; species Gekko japonicus. The sequence goes on along the minus strand of NW_015177049.1, from coordinate 306,566 downwards.
CATTTTCCCGGGAAAGGGACAGTTCGGCCACGGAAGCAAGACGCTTCCCAGATGTTGTGGTGTGATCGCGCCGGTTTGATCCGGCACCAAACTGTCCCGTTCCCGGGCCAAATCGCCTCGTGTGAACGGGGCCTTAGTCCAGCATCCTGTCTCACACAGTGGTAATCAACAAAGCTTGAATCCAGTGGCACCTTTAAGACCAACAAAGTTTTATTTAAGGTACGAGCTTTCATGTGCCGAAAAAGCTGCCACTGGATTCAAACTTTGTTCCACTGCTTCAGACCAACATGGCTGCCTGTATGGATGTCCGGCTGTCCTCGACCAGGACCAGGGCCATCAGTGACATTCCAGAGGCCCAACAACAGGATGCCTTCCCAGATATTGCCTCCTAGCACTGGTTTCCACAGGTCTACTGTCTCTGATTGTGGAGGTTCCCTTTGGTCTCCACGGCTAGTCGTAGATCCACTAATGGATCCATCTTCCATGAATTTATCTAATCCCCTTTCAAGCCATCTATGCTTGTGCCCACCATCTTCACATCCTCCGGCAGTGATTTTGATATTTTAATCATACATTGCATAAAGAAGCACTGCCTTAGGTCTGTCCTGAATCTACTGCCCATCAGCTTCACTGGGTGCCCTGCTTCATGCTTCCTGCTCTCTGGGTCTTGCTCCAGTTTCCTTATTGTATGTGTAATAGTTCCATAAAAACCTGGTACAAAAAGGGTTGAAAACTTTGTTGGAATCAAACCAGGGCCTCTTGTTTATTTATTTAATTTATTTAATTTTATTTATACCCCGCCCTCCCCGCATTTGTGCCTCCTGACGGGATGTAAGTAACACTGGCTAACGGTAGGGTTGCCAGGTCTTACCTGGCTGCTGGTGGAGGTGCTCCTGCCCCATCCCAGGATCTTCACCATAGATTTTTAACCCAAATTCTAGAGCATCCCCGGTGCAATGACATTAACTTCGGGTGACATCGCGCTGGGCACGTCAGGTGCAATGGGGGTCTTTGTGGGTGGGGCTCCCCCACCAGCCAGCTGACTGTTGGTGGACTGGGGGTCCCAAAAGCAGGGGAACCTCTTCCCCCACTGGGGAATGGCAACCCTAGCTAATGGCCTGGAAAATCAACATCTCTGTGGCCGGTTCAGCAGACAAGAAACCACTGCCCTTATCAACATTCCTTACAAGTCACAGGCCTCAAGTGGGTCTCTGGAGTGGCAGCATATAAACTTTCTTAATAAATGAAATAACACTAAATTAACACAACTGCTTTGCCTCTACTGGGCCATGTCCTAATAACGATACAATTCAACAAGAGAACATCATCAAATTCACAGCTGACTATGATAAAACACGCATAGTAAGTCCTAAAAGGACAGAAAGAGCTACCTTACATTTGACTGGCTTGAACAACTCATTGGTTCTTAAGGTTGCCAACCTCCAGGTGGAACCTGGAGATCTCCCAGAATTACTACTGATCTCCAGACAACAGAGATAAATTCTCCTGGAGGAAATGGTTGCATTGGAGGGTGGGCTGTATGGCATTATACCTCACTGAGGTCCTTTCCTTTCCCAAATCTCCAGGAATTTCCCACCTGGCAACCCTATATTTATTTACTCCTCTGTTATGTCCCTGGAAGGACATTGCAATCCTTGGACAACAACACGCTCGTGATCCCTGGCCCTAAGGATGTCCGGCTGTCCTCGACCAGGACCAGGGCCTTCTCAGTCCTGGCCCCAACGTGGTGGAACTCTCTGCCAAGCTCCATCAGGGCCCCGCGGGACCTTATGCAATTCCGCAGGGCCTGCAAGGCAGAGATGTTTTCCCTTGTATGGCCATGGCCCCGCCCCCAGCGTGCCCGGCGTCATGACGTCACTTCCCTGTGATGTGCACGCTGGGGCGGGGTTCCTCCCGGGGCCCGATTCCCCGGCGTCGGAGAACTTGCCTCTGGGGCAGGGGGTTTTCCGCCCCCCCGGGGGGATTTGGCAGCCCTAGGAATAATTAACTCTAAGGCACTACTTGCCATCTGTTTTAATGTAATTATTATGTTCGATTGTTTTATTTGATGATTGATGGCTCTTTTTAATACTATGTACATCACCCAGAGCCCTACAATAGTAGGGATGGGGTGATTCATAAATTTAATAAATAATAAAAAGAAACTTGTCTTTTTTCATGTGTGGAATTGTGTGTGCGTGTGTGTGTTTATATGCCACCTAAATGTGTTCTTTCCAGGTCTGTTCTTTCTTGCCCAGGTACCCAAAAGACCAAAACTTGGATCTTCTGCACACAGAGTACTATTTATTTATTTATTTATTTATTTATTTAATTCAATTTTTATCCCGCCTTCCCCGCCACAGGCAGGCTCAGTACAGCTTACAATAAGGGTTAAAACCATATTAAAATACAAACAGGACAAGCGTAGCTCAACAATAAAATAGAATAAAATGAAAATAAAGTGCTGGTGACAACAACAACCCGGTGGCCATGATAGATGTTCCCCAAAAATGGCCTTCGTCGGCATCCGGCATAGTTAGTTCGTATTCTCCAGTTCAGTTAATGTTAGTTGATGTTACTACTTTAATTGATGTTATAGTAGTTCTCCCTTTCAGTAGGGACTGTGGAGCCACAGCTGCCAACATTACAGTATCTGAAGAAGTGAGGAGTGACTCACAAAAGCTCCTACCCTACCACAAATTTTGTTAGTCTTAAGGTGCTATTGGACTCTTGCTCTTTTCTAACATTGCAGCAGTTCAAGTAAATATTCACTGTTGCAGCAGTTTTACCCACAACTGCACAATTCATAATAATAGTTATAGCCCATAATCCTAAACAGTAAAAAAGAAAGAAAATGCTGAAAATATAAATAGGGTTTTTTTCTCTGTAGCTTACCTAAGTGCCACCTCCCAGAAAGTGAGGTACTGCTCAATAATTTTAATAGCAGAACCAAGTAATGTCCTTACTCAGTACATGTGGGCTTTTATAATTTAACATGTCATGGTGAAAAACTGGTATGCAGGCTTAGCTCAATTTATTCATCTTGTTCATTAGAGTAGAATTCATCCCTTTCCGCAGAAAGCCAGAATAATTGGGATTTGTGCAGGGAATGGTTGAGAGAAATGGAGTCCATAATTTACAGCAATGCAAAAGAAGGCTTTGAGCTGCCAGATGATGGTTTCCACAGCAGTCACATACAGCTATTGGTTGGAAGAGCAGCCAGTGTGCTTTAGCAATATTCAGCAGCCAGCCAGTGGCTTGACAGGGGCTAACTACAGCATTTCCCAGTGGCATAACAGCCCTGCGCATGAAACTGCACACAGTTTCACTATTTATTCATTTATCTAGCAATACCAGCATAATTTAACACGAGCAATTGGAATCAACTTTATAAGTTAAAGATTTACAGAACCTTTAAATCATGACAGGGCTTTTTTTGTAGAAAAAGCCCAGCAGGAACTCATTAGCAAAATAGGCCACACCCAACAACAGAAACGCATTAGCATATCCAGCCACACCCATGAGAGCATAGCTCATTAGCATATTAGGCCGCACCCCCATGTTACCAGAAGTATAGTCATTCAGTCACACCCACCTTTTGCCTCTTATTCTGTTTACCTTCTTTGTTGTCAAAACCTAGGGCTTTTTTTGTAGCAGGAACTCCTTTGCATGTTAGGCCACACACCCCTAATGTAGCCACTCCTAATGAGTTTCTGCTACTGGGTGTGGCCTATTATGCTAATGAGTTCCTGCTGGGCGTGGTCAACTTGGGAGCCAGCCGGAACTCCATTCCTGTGCGTTCCTGCCCAAAAATAGCCCTGATGGAATAACATAAGCAAACAACTACAACCACCTTCAGAAGTGAAGAAAAAGAGAGGACAGCATAAGAACAAGCAGGGGTCTTGTTGTAGAAAAAGAGCTGCCGGAGCTCATTAGCATAACTCATTAGCATAACTTATTTGCATATGCCACGCCCCCTGACATCACCGGAAGTGATAGAAGGCCACACCCCCTGACATCACCGGAAGTGTGTCAGAAGGCCCGGCTACTTACCCTCCTGCTTCATCCTCATTCCCAAACGGAATGAGGATCGAAGCAGAGGGCGGGGTAAAGAAGGGGGCGGGGCTTCACCACGTGACCGCCCCGCCCCCTAGAGGTTCTCTTCCGGAGCTCCGTACCTGAGAGCTCCCCCCCGACTAGAGCCCTGAGAACAAGCCAGCTATTCCGTTCCAAACAGCTGCCTCTCAGAACTGTAGAACATTTAGCATATGATGTAGCCAAAGTCTAGGGTTGTCAGGTCACAAGCAGTGTTCCCTCTAAGCTGAGTTAGTGTGAGCTAGCTCACAGTGTTTTAGCCTCCGGCTCACACATTTTCGCCTTAGCTCAGGAAGGACGGCTCCAGAGCAAACAAATTTATGCAGTAGCCAAATCGCCTGCTCACAACTTTAATGCCAGTAGCTCACAAAGCAGAATTTTTGCTCACAAGACTCCACAGCTTAGAGGGAGCATTGGTTCCAAGCGGGGCCTGGAAATTTCCTGGAATTACAACTCCAGACTACAGAGATCAGTTCTTCCAGAGAAAATGGCTGCTTTGGGGAGTGCAGTCTATGGTATTATATCCTCCCTGAGCCCCCCCCCTCCTCAAACCCTGCTGTCACCAGCCTCTATTCTCAAATCTCCAGGAATTCCCCAACCTGGAGTTGGAAACCCTACCAAAGTCCTGTCATGCCTAGATACAGCCACTCCTGAAATATCCCCTCCCCCTCATTTCCAGCTGCTGTCAACAAACCCGTCAAAGGGAGAGGAGGCAACTGTCAGGCACCTGTCCTTCGTACCTGGATAAAGGTCCATTCATAAAGACTGCTCTTATTTTCTCTTGCATGTGCTTAGCTTTTTACATTGCATGATGTTTTAATGGCTTTCGTTTTTAAAATGTAAGCTGCTCTGAGAAACTTGAGTTGAAAAGCGGGATATTAAAATTGTAAATAAATTATTGGCAGGCAGATGGACTTAAAATTGCCTAACTGTAGCAATTTTCCAAGTGTCCAAATCCCACAAAGTTCCAGATTTCAGCCAGAGATTCAATTAATACATTTTAACAGGTTTTTAAGTGTTTTAAGGTATATAACAAGAAGACAGAATTGCCAAGGGGGGAAAAACTTCAGCATCAGGCATTAGCGGTGAATGAGACTTTAAAAGGTCAAGTGAGACATACCTGACCAGCAGCACATCTTTTTATTTATTTTGTACCTTAAAATTCTGAAAGTGCACAAAGCAAATATAAGCAAATGGTTACTTCACATATCATTAGCTGTCCTTCAGACACAGTTGAATTGACTTTAGGCTCTGGTCCTCTGAGAGGTTTGCAAGAACTGGATGGTGACTTTGCTACATTTTCCCATTCTTGTTCCTGGATTTTCTCTCCTAGCCTTTGCCCAGTCGTACTACATTTCATGGTCTTCGTGTAGGTATCGCCTTCTAGAGCAGACAGGTGTGATTATAGACAGGGGCGGATCTACTATGACATTAATGAAGCTTAAGCTTCAGGGCCCCTAATCCTGGAGGGGCCCTGAATCAATTTTTTTTTTAATGAGTGGATTTTTCAACAACATTGATGGAGGTTTTTTAAGTGTTTGTTATTAAAATAAGGCAATTTTAGTGGCAGAATCATAAGCCAATGGGTTGAAGTACTTAATACTGACCTTAGAATATGCTCTAATACCCATTCTCCAGCATTTGAGCCACAAGGTCCTTGCGAGGGACCCTGTTGGATGCTGCCCTATTGTTGCTGGTTGAGAAGGAGCCCCCATAATAGTTCAAGCTTCAGGATCCCAAAAATGTAGGTTCGCCACTGATCCTCTACACCTCATTTAACATGACTAGTTGAACCGTATACATGTAAGGAGCAGCTGAGACAGCTCCTCAGAGATCAGCTGAAAAACCCAATGACTGCATGCACACACACACAAACACAATATGCTCCCTCCCTACGTCTTGCCATTGCAGAATGGGGAGCCATGTACCGTAATATGACCATGTTGGTAGCAATACTCATTTGGAATTTGTAGGCTCTTCAGTAATACTTGGTTGTACTGTCGTGAATTCTGACTGTACAGATGATGGGCAGTTAACTATCAGAAAAGACTACCTATAAGGAAAAGTTTGACCAACACTTTAAGGGGTTCCAGTCTCTCTCTTTTTTTAACCAGTTAGTGACATCTGTCACACCCAAAGCTATTGTGTGTTGTTGCACACTCCCTACTTGTCTGAGGGGTGAGAAGTTCCAGTGGCAATTTCCTTTGTACGAGACAGAGAGTGTGCACATTGAAGACCAATGTGGTCTTCATAAGTAATACTAGAAGAGCATACTGGAAGAAAGCAGATTCATGAAAACAGGCTGCAGATGAATATCCCAGCTTGTATGCCATTCCTCTAACCATTAGCTCCCATTGAAGGTATTTCAACTAATCACCTCTGACTATGGCCCTTTCTACATCTGTATTTTGCCTCAGTTTCTGAGCACATCGTATTCTGCATTCCCTCCTGCTTTCACTTCCAGTTTGTGTCGGGGCTTTTTCTTGTTTCTGCATTTGCTTTCCAGAAATCTGCATTCAGACTACTTTCAGCACACTGTTGCCCTGGAGTTACCAAAACTCCCTTTGCTGTGATTCTTTGTTCTCATCTGCTTTTGAATTGCTAATGCTCTCTAAAGTATAATTGTTTCTGCAGGTATTTTAGTGCTGCCCACTGCCCTCCCATGTTTCTGCCTCTCTCACTTTAGGTTGACATTCCCTCTCCATTCTGTTTTCTTTCCCTCCTTCTCCAAAGACAAAACAGGATGTGTCCTCCTGTTCAGGCAAACTTTTAAAAAGCCAGAGAGAGCATAAGAAGGAATCAGTAAATATAAAGGACTAGGGGATTCCCTGCTCCTAAATGTGTCAGTATTGCATGTGTGGGCTTGGATTTTCCCCTCCCTTCCCTCTTTTTTTGCACAATCATGGAGGGAGGGGTTGGGTCTACAGTTAAAAGTTTGGAAAGATGTTTGCCTTTCTCTTCATCTTAGACAAAGCAGCCATTTAGCTCAAAAATGTGGGTTTTACTTATAGGTGCGGAATGCATACAGAATACACAAATAAATAAGCTGGAGGGGGGAAAAACAGTGCAGAAGGAATGCATGCAGCTGTGAAGTCAACCCTTAAGGCCTGACTCCTTGGATTCTCCATAGCAGGCTGTCAGTGCAGAAAGGGCCTATGAGCAAGCAACCAGTTTTACAAGCAGCTGTTACAGTGTATTGAAGTGTTCAATTAAGCAATATGAGATTATTTCTGGTTTCTGTAATGTTAACAGTTCAGCAAAGTGCAAAACTAAAGCATGCATATTCTTCTGAGGGTTACCTCAGGAATATAAAAATGAAATGACCACTGTTACATCAAAGGGGTTGGATAAGAGGAGGATTTGTACACTTCAAGTAGGCCTGTCAAGCCCCCACTGGAGGTGGGTAAATTCCCGCCCGGGAGGCCTGTTACCTGCCACCGGCAGATCGAGCCCCGGGGGGAACTCCACCCCCTGCCAGAAACTCTATGGGTTTCCCTCGAGTCATGGTGCCCCGCCCCCAACGTGGGTGACTCGATGACGTCACTTCCGGTGACGTCATCGTGGCGCATGCGCACAAAGCGCACACTCAGGGAGACTCCCGACTGAGCCAGGAATCCCCCCGCTTTGCAGGTAAGTCGACTTGGCAACCCTAACTTCAATGCTCCTGATTATGTATATTCACAGAGGCACACTGAACCGTGCCAGTCCTCTGCACAACTGGAGGTCATGCAATCCAATGTCAGAGATTGTAAACCAGCTTCTTCCCTTACCACCAACGATGCTGCCAAATGTAGGACTTTACACAAGAAACACTTATGTACAGGAAAAAAGTAAAGCGATGTTCTTGGGGCTACCAGAAAAGTGTGGTCTTGTCTGGAGCTGGGTCCTCCACCCACCTTCCCCTTTGTCACTGCCTCTGCCACACACATACCCCCAGCCAACAATGGTGGCCAACAAAGGTGGCCCTAGAGAGAGTTGTGACCCAAAGAGGCACCAAGAGGCCCTGGCAAGACTTCTGCAGTGATTAGCTGGCAGGCCAAGATGGTTGGGATGATACCAAAACAGTTGCTTGGCAGTGTGAGACCATAGGCTGGGCAAGGGGTTGCTCTCATGAGACCATAGGTTGGGCGAGGGGTTGAAGATAATTTCGGCTGCTGAGAGCTATATGAGCTCCCACAGCCAGAGGCCATGGAGGAGGACCTGAGGCCAACTCCTCTTCTTCATCCAGGAAGAAAAGGAAAGTGCATAAAGCAATCAGTTTGAAGGGAGGAAGACCCAGGTGAATAAGAACTCCCCCGGTCCTATAATGAAGATTTGGTGGGGCCAAGAATTGTCAGAGGAAGTAGCTATGGTCGATTTTGCTCTCATATTCTGCACCATGAAGAGTTTCCCATAAAGGCTTCAAAGTGCATCAGGATAGCCTAATCTGGATGTTCTCTGAGCACTGACAACTGGCCAAATCACAGTCCTCAAGGAAGAGCCACAAGTGGTACAGCCCAAGAATGAATCCAGATCATCTCCCAATCTCTGAAAAACTATGCTATTGGGAAAAAATGGATAGGACAGAGTCAAATCCTGTGGAGGAAGACTAAAACAGCTGTCTCCCAGGACATTTCTTTATTTTATTTTTATTTGATTTATACCCCACCCTTCCCACCAAAGCAGGCTCAGGTTGGCTTACAATAAAATTTGAACAAGTTTAATAACAGATTAAAAATGTAAAACATTTCCAGGGTTCCAAGGACAGCCGGACAGTTCTGGAACCATCAGAATGTAGTGGACTCAGGACTCATATGAACGCTCACCTCAGAAGGATTCCATGGTCAATAACATCAAAAGCTATTCATCAGAATACAAAGGGAAATATTGTCCCTCTCTCTCTCCCAGCAAAGATCACAGGGGTCCAAGGCCTCCTTCTTGCCAGACCCAGCTTGCCATCTCATCGCTTCTTTCCTCCATCAGAACCCATTCTTTCATACCTAATCTCTCATTCATACATTCTACCCTCCCCCTTGCTCATGCAGGGATCATCAAGCCAGATACTCGTCCCCAGGTGGTGGAGGAAAGTGCCATCAAGCTGCAGCTGACTTACGGTGACCCTGCAGGGTTTTCAAAGCAAGAGACGTTCAGAGGTGGTTTGCCATTGCCTGCCTTTGTGTTGTGACCATGGTATTCCTTAGAGGTCTCCCATCCAAATACTAAACAGGGCTGACCCTGCTTAGCTTCTGAGATCTGATGAGAATAGAGTAGCCTGGGCTATCCAGGTCAGGACTCTTAGGTAGAAGGGCCGAAAGCAAAATATGGGATGTACCATGTTGACTATTTTCTTACCAGGACACTGTATCGACCCATACCAGCTTGATTTTGCCCCTGCTCACCACTTTTAAACTGCAAGACATCCATGACAGAAGCTGCTGTCTAGCTGGGCCCTATGATCACATACATATATTTATCGAGATGAGTTGAATCATCTTAAGAGATCTCCTTCACAGGGATGGATACAGGACAACATCCACCAAATGGTCCTGCAGTGGTTCACTGTTGAATGGAACAGGCAATGGTGGACCTGTTTTGTAGCTAGATGGGGAGCTACTTAAAGCCCATGGAAGTGGCTCTGACTTTTCTATGAAATTTAATCATGGATCAGTAAATGTCACATAAGACTTTAATGGTTGATTTCTCCCCAATATGCTGCCCATTATACAATATACTGCCCCAATATACTGCCCATTTTTTCCCATTGTAAAAAGCAAACTACAGTAACAGCAGCTTGTCAACAGCTTTAAAATCACTTATGCCAGTCGCCATTTTTTAAAAACAAAAACAGAAGAGAGGTAAATATTTACAATTTGTTCTTTAGTTTTACTGTTTCAAAAAAAGCGACAAATCGATTACTGTTGATTGCTTTATTATAATTATTATAGTTATTATAGTTATTATTATTATTATTATTATTATTATTATTATTATTATTATTATTATTATTATTATTATTATTATTACAACACTAGGCAGATACCTGGGTAAAGAAATCTTTGCCCTGAAGTGAATTTTTTTTTTACAGCTGCCTTTTAAGAACCCTGAAAACAGACTTTATAATGGAAGTGCTGACACAACCTTATCTGCAATATATTGGTGTGAACTGTATAATAAGCAGTTATTATGTATGTGTAAAAATAATGAGAGAGCCAGTGTCTGAAGAGAGCTAATGTAAAATGCTAAGCAATTATAGTTGGTTACACAGTATAGGTTAATGTTCTTCCATATAGCTACACATTCCCCCCCCCTTTTGTCCTCCAAAACTCCTAATGAAAATTTTGAGACCTGACGGTAATGATAAGCAACCATTCACATGTCCTCTGTGTCAAGGCTAGAGCATTAATGCCTTCCTTCATATAACATTTTGCATAGCCTAAAGCATCTATTAAAATCCTTTGTAAAATTCATAAAACAAAAGTGGTCGGTTGAGTCTAGTGGGAGAGAAAGTAAGCTGCTTATTAGGAAAAAAAAGTCAAAAACACAGCCAATTACAGAGCGGGAGAAGAAAGGCTGAGGAACAGCAAGGGGAATAATTCTTTCCTCAGCCCAACAGGCTCAAGTCTGAGGCAACGCAGATAAAATTATTTTTATACATACATACATCCGGAAAAAAACATTCTAAGCAGTAATTAAACTAAAATGTTTTGGAGTTAGAAACAGCTCTATAACAACTGAAAGAGCTGCTTAAGTTCAGGGGAAAATACACAATTGCCTGATCTCTTCCCATAGATGCTAAATTGGAAGGATTTAGGACTGCTCCCTGAAGAAATGGTTAAGGGGTAGTCAAGAGGAGCTGGGAGCTCAGGAGATATGTAAAGAATCTGTTTGGTATTTCAAATGCTATAAATTAGATAAAAAATGAACCTTCCTACTGAACAAGCAACATAAAACTGAATAAAACTAGAATAAGATTGCCCTTTTTCTGTTATAAACTTGACATTAAGCTTGTCATGTTCAATGACAACCTAACAGACCTCATTCTTTACCCTTTGGAATTTGAAAGATTGGCAGATGTCATGATTTCCTTAACATAAAAGACCTTACAGATAATGTTGGCTGTGCTTACTTTCGCTTTCCTAACTTTGCTCCCATACTTTCAGAATCATCTGGTGAGATTTGCAAATCGGGGATGGAGATTTATTTTTGGGCAGTAATTGCTTCTGCACATTGAAAAATCTTTTCTTTTTCTCCTGACAAAGGGAAAAAAACATGACTAGAGAAGATATTCCCCCCCCCCACATTTTGCTTTACTAGTCAAAATATGTCCCTATATTCATAATAATAAGATGCTTTGCATGAAACAGTTCATTATTATAAAAGAGGGGTGAATTACTGTAAAGTTTGGAGAGGTAAGCGGGGAGAAAACTTTATGTTGACTTTAAATGGACAAGTAGCGTTCCCTTTAACACTATGTACTCCTCATTTAAAAACCCACCTCAGACAGAGAGATGAATCATCCTTCAGGCATTTGGAATGTGGCAGGAATGACAATTTGGCTTTCCTAATATTCAACTGAGTAACTTTGCTTTTCAAGAGCATCCCATTTAAAGACTCGTTCTACAGAATTCTTCAAACTTGTATTCGTCCATAAGTTTTCAAGAAAAGCTTTTTTTAAACTCTAGCATTTGAAAGGAGGTATTGAATATTTATTTATTAAAAATGCTAATTTCCCATCACCAGAGAGGCCTCAAGGCAGTTTACAGAAAATATTAAATAAAAAGTTAAAAATTAAATACACAATCCATGGCATCAATGGACAAAATGGTCACAAAACTGACTCTGGATGCCATTAAACAAATGCTCTCTCCAAAGTACCTTGCTGGCTTTTCTATAACCAAAAACGGTTTTAAATCATTGAAATGTATTGTAACAAGGCTTTGAACATTAGTAATTTGGGTTTGATTATAATTAACATTTGCTAATGCCCGTCCTTCTGACAGGTGATTGCACATTGTCCCTCTTATATAATGTGCAACATTACAAGTAAAGAGGAACATACAGATTACTCATTTGGGTGGAGGTTAAGCCTGTTTGTGAAGGTTAAATCACAGAGTATTGGGGAAATACTAGAGCATCTCCCCTGCATGGTGAGATCACATCTGAGTTGCAGCAAAAGTGATGTCACTGCACTGATAGCAACACGCCTGCCCCCCCAAAGGTGAGTCTCCTGCCAGTCGCCACCCTCAGGCTGACAATTAGGGTTGCCAGGTACCCACTGGCAACAGGTGGTGAAGAATGACTGGCAGCAAAGAGAAGCCTAGGCCACTGTTGCTGGCATCACAGCGACATCACTTCTGGTACACACTGGAAGTGACATCATCACATCACTGGTAAAACAGGATGCTCTAGTATTTTGGCAAAGACTCTGTGGTAAAAATGCCTTCTACCATAGAGTTTGTGCCCAAATACTAGAGTATCACCATATTGTGTGAGATGTGATAATATCACTTCCGATGTGCACCAGAAGTGACGTCGCTGTGATGCCAGGAACAGTGGCCTACGCTTCTCTTTGCTGCCATTCTTTACCACCTGTTGCCAGTGGGTACCTGGCAACCCTAATTGGGCCTAGGCTTCCCTTCACTAACAGTAAGCCCTCTGTACTGGTTGCCAGGGGTAGCTGGCAACTGTAGTTGCCAGGCTGAGAGTGGCAACTGGCAGGTGCACATGATGAAAGTTGACTTTTTACCCCCCCCCCTTGTGAGAATATGTGAAATGGGTTAAGTTCTCAGGTGGTGAGATAACTTCTGTTTTTTACAGACCTAGTAGACCCGTACAGAATGGCCAACAAAAGTAGTTCAGTGCAAGCATTTGTTTAGTTGGAATGAATATATGGCTCCATGGGCACTCAAAATGAACAAGTCACTTGAAATTGGGTAGATAGATTTGTCAGATCTTCAATTTCTGGTCCCCATTCAGACCTCAAAGAACTGGAATTTGTTTGAGATGGGCATGAATCTTTTTAACTGTCTCTTACTCTCCTTGCCTCCTTTTCTGTCCCTCCACCTCTTAGTAAAATCCCGGTGAAGACCTCTAGTTACTGGGTGGGTTGGGGAATCTCTGTCTGCTAAGGCATACAGAGGGTATCATAACAAATGGTCCCAACTCGAAGGGAAGGAAAGACAGCTTATGAGCAGCCCACAATTAACTAAAGTCATGCCAGTCCTCAATAAACTCCAGTTTGTTCATTGTATCTGAATTGAGCCCCTGGTCTTCCATGATATAGTCTACACAAGGGCCATTTTAAAACTTTGCAAATAGTATATGCATCTTGCTGCAAACAAGGCAGCATTGTGCCCAAATGCTACTTTTTTGTGCCTCTTTAAGGAGCGGACTCCTAACAAAATGCAGTATTGCCTTTCCATCTGCCTCTTTTGTCTGTTTACATTATGCATATAAATCAGCAATTTCACTTGCAAATGAAAACTGAAATACCGAAACTTCTTGTGAGCTCATAAGCCCCATAGATACTAATGGGAAGTCACCCGTGGCTTCCTGAATGCAGCTCAGAAGCTCAGGAAAAGAAATAATATTAATATAAAAAAGATACATATATGCACACATATGCACAGGTTTTGCAACATAAAGGTCTGCTGCACTGTGATATATTTGCAGTTTTAGAGACTTATATCTCAAGCTTTAAGTGGTTTAGTAGGTAGATTAGTCAACATACACTTTAATCAATTAACCAGAGATATCTATTTTAATTGATAAGGATGGATTTTAGTCAGTAGGGTAAAAACCACAGGGCATACACATCAGTATTTTGAGGCTATTTTGATTCTGGTGTGTTACTGTAATTTGCAATGCGGGACCATCCCACTTCCCTTACTTACTGTGGTCCACTGACCCTGCCCCTCAAATTTTGTCACAGGGGGTCACTAGACCCTCAGGAACAGCATTGGGGGGGAAACTGGGTGGTCTGAAATAGGACTGGGGAATAGTGGGAATTGCTGCCCCTCTTTTCTGAGAACTGTGAAGTTGGATACTTGTAATCAGGGGTCTTGTTGTAGAAAAAGAGCTGCCGGAGCTCATTAGCATAACTCATTAGCATAACTTATTTGCATATGCCCCTCTTTTCTGAGAACTGTGAAGTTGGATACTTGTAATTAATTGATTTAAGGGAAGTGACTAAAAATAATTTAACTGGTAGACAGCCCTTCATAAATTCTCACTGTCTGCTGGAAATACATCCAGATCTATCAAACTAATCCTCAGAAAAGCTACTATAATCTTTTATTTTCTGAAATTCTCACTTATATAAGGAACCAAATGACTGGCACCTCTGTATCCCATTTCTCACACGGGTGTCCCAAGACCTTATTCTGCCCCTCCATTTATTTTAGTAGTCTAATGGCTATCTTTATTGCTTATTGTATAAAACAGACCATCAAATTTCACATGCTGTATAACAATAATTGTTGTGTGTGTTTGGGTGTGGTTCACTATGGGAATATAAGCAGGCCTTCGGTCCTGCTTTCCTTGCCTTGTTTTCCTGAGCTGAAATAAACTATGAGCTGTTTCACTTATCAACACGTCTGGACCCAGTACTTTACACTGGCGACGAGGATGGGATCCCGATGAGCAAGCCTGACTCTTCCTCCCGCCAAGCACCGAGCACCGATCCATTGGACGCTGCCGTGCCCCGCATCGCTCACGAGCAGCACCACACCGCGCTGAGCTTTGCCAGCTGCATGGCTGAGCTTTGCCAACTTGCAATTGACTGCAAGTTTCAGGATGTGGAGGACATCATCCTCACACAATTCATCTGTGGCGTCCGAGACCACAAGCTCTGCTGCAAACTGATCAGGACGGCCGACCTAAAGCTAGAGACGGCACTCCACGTGGCCACCATGTTCGAGAGGTCTCACCGGGACCATCCACCATCTTCAGTCCACCTAGCAGCCTCTTCCGCCACCTCAGACATCTCAGACGATGACAAGGTCCTGCAACTATGGCGTCCAGCCCATCGCAGCTCATGCACCCCTACGGTAATGGCTCCGCCAGCAAGATCAACCACCCAAGCGCCCATCAAATCATACACCCAAGTGAAATGTGCCAGCTGTGGGGAAGACCACGAGCATTGGTCCTGCCGGTTCTGCGACGCGAACTGCAGGACCTGTGGGAAAGCCGGCCATCTGGCACGAGTTTGTCGGTCTCGAGGAGCACAACGGCGGATGTTGGTGCACCAACAAGAAGCAATGGACTTCACACTATGATCACCAACCAGGAGCATAAGGTACTGAATTTGCCCTGGGACGCCCGAAACAAAATATGGGTCACGGTCCACATAGAGGGGTCCCCATGCAAGTTGGAGCGGGCCACGGGTTCCTCCTTCTCAATCATTTCGATGGAGACTCTTAGAAGGCTCTGCCCCCATGGGGAACCCCTCCTCCAGAAACTGGGTGGCTTAACGTTACGGGACTTCCAGAAGAACCCGGTAGCCATAAAGGGGTGGAGCAAATTCAGAGTCTAGTACAAGGATTTTGACAGAGTGCTGGAATTGTTGGTTGTGGAAGGCAGGCTCACCAGTCTCCTGGGACAGTCATGGTTCGGGCCCCTGGGGTTCAGGGTAACTGAGGTAAACCAGATATGGCCGTTGGACTTCAACAGTGTTTGTGAGGAATTCCCAGCCGTATTTGATGGGATGCTTGGCCGCTATACGGGCCCTTCGGTTTCCCTTTACCTCGACCCCATGGTACAGCCCATCCGCATGAAAGCCCGCTGCACCCCGTTTGCACTATGGCCTAAAATAGACGAAGAACTAGACCAACTGGTGGAGCAGGGAGTGTTGGAGCCCGTGTCGAATGCCAGATGGGAGGCCCCCATCATCATGCCAATTGAGCCTAATGGGGATGTTCGGATATGTGTGGACTATAAGTGTACAATTAATAAAGCCCTTCACAATCATGCATATCCGGTCCCCGTCGTCAGCCATGTCCTTGCATCACTGGCTGGTGGAAAAATATTTGCCAAATTAGATTTGGCACAGGCCTATAAGCAGTAGCGGAACCCCAACATCACCTCCTGGATAAGCACACTCCTTGGGCCTGGGGGCCCTGGCCCCCGACACACCACCGCATTCCGGGCGGTGAAAGATTTTCTGACATCCAACATGGTTCTGGCCCACTTTGACAAATTCCTCCCGGTGGTCCTTGCATGCGACACTTCTCCATATGGGGTTGGGGTGGTCCTGGGGCACTGGCTGGCAGACGGGCGGGAGGTTCCCATCATGTATTACTCTCATACTCTTTCCACAGCCAAGCGCAACTATGCTCAAATAGACAAGGAGGCCCTGGCAATCGTGGCTGGAGTAAAGAAATTCCATGACTACCTGTACAGCTGGCCTTTTACTGTGGTCAAAGACCACAAATTGCTCCTGGGTCTGCTCACCCCAGACCCCCAGACCCCCAGGTGTTGTCTCCCTGGGTTCTCCGCTGGTCGATCTTCTTGGCAGGGTACCAGTATGCGCTTGTCCACCGCCCCGGTAAGGCGATGGGCCACACAGAGATGCTCAGCCGCCTCCTGCTTCCATCTTGTGACCCCGACCTGGACCTGGCACACTTCGTCACCCTGCTGGAGGACCTGCCGGACCGCCCGGTACAGGTTGCCGAGGTGTCCCGACACACTGCCCGGGATTGCATCCTTGCCCAGGTCTTGGACTGGGTGGGGAGGGGATGGCCCACCAGACAGGTGAGCCCAGAATTCACCGCCTTCTCATCTCGGGACGAACTGTCCTCCCAAAAGGGCTGCCTACTCTGGGGAAGCCGAGTAGTAATAACCCCCCCCCCCGCTGCACCAGCGAGTGCTCACAGCGCTTCATGACACATATCCTGGAATTGTGCGTGTGAAGGCACTAGCAAGAAGCTATGTATGGTGGCCGGGATTAGATGGAGAAATCAAGGACCAGGTGAAGCGCTGCCAGACGTGCCAAGAGTCCTGGCCAGAACCACCCTTGGGAATTGTCCCACAAACCATGGGCCAGGCTTCACCTGGACTTCACAGGCCCCTTCCAGGGACAGATCTTTTTTATCCTAGTGGACGCCTACTCCAAGTGGCTGGAGGTGGTACCAGTGCCATCCACGTCATCGAGGTCCGCCATTGGGGCAATTTATTCTTTCACAACACTTTCCAGTTGTTACCATCAAGTATACTGGGACCCTGCCACCCACGTATATTGGAAGCCCATATTACTACCAATCTTCCCAATATACATTGTTGCCATGTTGTCTGAACACACATGAAAAACTTACTAAATTACCATTTGGGGGCCTTTTAAACTTAACATAGTTTAGGGCCTCAGTATGACTTAATCCAACCCTGTGTACATATTACTTCAATGCGTGGAGAATGAACAGGAGGGGGAAAAAAACTAATTGTCTGAATATCTTGTCTGTGCAACATCAATAACTTCTTGCGGTTAGTGTTTGTAGAATATTCCCCCCACCCCCGGCCTCCCCAGCTAGGTTTTTAAAAATAAACTATACACATCCCGACACAGATAAAAATTTTAAAAACTGGATCTCCCTGTAGTTTCACTAACATGTTAACCTACTTACAGCAATTAGTGGTTCATTAGTAAGGCTAACTAACTGTTGCTGTGCCCTGTAATGATTTGCCAGGTTTTCTATATACAAGTGCATAATCAATGTTTTCCAATTACTGCTATAGTGCAACCACTATTTCAAATAAACTAGATAATAATACAAACCCATTACTGAATCTGAAGTAGCAGAGGCATTTAATTGCCAGGCAGTTCTTCTCAGCTTTTAAAATTTTTCACACTAATGAAGTGTCATACAAAAAAGTTGTATTGATTTTTCCACCACATGGCTTCAACCACAAATATGTAATTATCCCTTTTATATCTAGCAGGGGGATTAAAATAATCTATAGTATATAGCCTTTACTTATCCCTGATGGGTTTAGTAGTACTTTTACCCTTTTCAAAATATGCAGCATTTTGATGAATGAACTTTCAGTAAAATGTTGCTTTATCTGCTTCGTATCTTTAGAGTGTGTGTGAGCGCGTGTATGTTTTTTTTAAGCTAGTTTGTGGGCAAGCAATGGAATTTTAAATCCTAGTTTCTCAGAAGCTATCAAATAAGGCTGAGCGAATAGAGTAAGTGGGAATTTTCATAGCGATTAAAACTGCATTGAGGCCACAGACAGTCAATATTCTGTACATTAACTCACTACTGGTTCTTTCTAACATTATTCATGGGACCAGAGTGGACAGAGTGCATGAGTAATATAGTGTAGTACAACATTTTGTTGACCAAGTAGACCTCCATACTGTCTGTGCAAACAGCAATGGGTTGGATCCAAAGGTGCCCTTTCATCTTGGAAGGCGACTTTTGTTCATGGGAATTTTTCACTTTATTTATTTCATTTATACCCACCTTTCCCCTCAATGGGAACCCAAAGCAGCTTACATATTCTCCTCTCCTCCATCTTGTCCTCCATCTTGTCCCCTGAGTGTGTGTGAGCGGCTCAAGGTCACCTAGCAAGTTTCCATGGCAGAATGGAGATATGATGACCCCTTGTCTCCTGGATCCTAGTCTGAACTCTAAACACTGAACACACTTTGCACAGGGGGTGGGAGGGAGATGGCAAAAAAGGCAAATTCAGTCTTGGGTTGTATTAAAAGGGCCATAGCATCGAAATCGCAGGAGGTCATAGCCGCTCTGTATACTGCCTTGGTCAGGCTGCACCTGGAGTACTGTGTGCAGTTCTGGAGGCCTAACTTCAAAAAGGATGTGGACAAAATCGAGAGGGTGCAGAAGAGAGCGACGAGGATGATCAGGGGTCTGGAGACTGAGCCCTACGAGGAAAGGTTAAGGGCCTTGGGAATAAGAACATAAGAACATAAGAGACGCCAATGTTGGATCAGGCCAAAGGCCCATCCAGTCCAACACTCTGTGTTTAGTTTGGAGAAGAGGAGACTGAGGGGGGACATAATTGCTCTCTTTGAATATTTGAAAGGCTGCCATTTGGAGGAGGGCAAGGAGCTGTTCCAGTTGGCAGCAGAAGTTAGGACCCAAAGCAATGGATTTAAATTACATGCAGAAAGGCTGAATATTAGGAAAAACTTTTTCACGGTCAGAGTGGTTCAAAGGCGGAAACAGCTGCCTGGGGAGGTGGTTGGCTCCCCTTCGCTGACAGCTTTCAAGAAGAGGCTGGACGAATATTTGTCAGAGATACTTCAGGCTGGTCCTGCATTGGGCAGGGGGTTGGACTAGATGGTCTGTATGGCCCCTTCCAACTCTATGATTCTATGGGGAAGAGTGCATCAGAGAAGGGAAACTACATCCAAAAATGGTTCGGTTTGTTCAAGGAGCTGTGGAAAAACAAAACCATCACGCTATTTACGCAACTATTTTCCTTCTATATTGTCTACTCAGACTGGCAATGGCTCTCTGGGGTCTCAAGCAGTGGTCTTTCCTATCACTTACTACCTGATCCTTTTGACTGGCGATTCCAGGGATTGAACCTGGGACCTTCTGCGCGCCAAGCAGATGTTCTACCACTGAGCCACAGCCCCTCCACAGGTGATTTGCCATTGCCTGCCTCTGTGTAGCAGCACTGGTACTCCTTGGTGCATAGAAACACTGACCAGGGCCAACCCTGCTTAGCTTCCAAGATGCGAGGAGACTGGGCTTTATAACAAGTCTCACAAATTGTCTCTTTCTGCTCTCAGGTTCTAACAAAAGAACCCTGTTGCTTGCACTAGACTGAATCAAAATCATTCCCCATTATGCTTTAGTTAGCTTTGGTTTCACTGAGTACTGTATACCGCAGTGAAACACATTTATAAAAATGCCTGAAATTTCTTTTGCAACAGATTTGGGAGTTTTTCAAATCTGAGGCAAGACTTTCAGGAGGAGAGAATTATGCTGTATGGAATTATAGTTCAACCTGCCATAGTTCAATGTGAAATGCACACACATCTTTTAAAACATTTCTCCGGATCATAAATGGCCATTACCTTGACCGTTGACATGAAGCCATCACGGTTATATTATTGACGGAACTCTCAGCTTCCCCATCTGTTTCACTGAATGAGCATCATACAGCTGTCAGCCAAGAAAAAGCACAGAACTGATGATAACTTCTGACATTTTCCTCTCACGGTTTGTGGAAACAAAACACCCTGAGGTTTCTTGAACCCAGGAGTGGCTGCCAGAGAAGGTTTTCTCCCTCCCCCCTCCAGTTTATTCACCCAACCATCCCACCTTTCATGCAAAAATAGTAGCTTCTGTTCAGGGCTGGCCCCAGCTTATTTTGCACCCTAGGCGAGGATCCCTTCTGGCGCCTCCCCCGTGCGTCGCCCCCCTCCCCCTGTGCATTGCCCCCCTCACTTGGGTGCTGCCGCCGGTGGCCAGAGGATTTCCGCGCTGACTGACCCACTTTGCCTGGCTGCTGCCTCACCCAGCTGCCCAGAGCCTTTCACGGCCCCTGCCGGTGGAGCCTCCCACGGGCTGGCAGGTCACAGGAATGGACTGTGCTGGGTAGAGGGGCTTTTTTGGGGGGCAGGTGCAGTTTGGTGCCCCTAAGGGCCGGCTCGCTCTAGGCGAATGCCTAGTTTGCCTAGTGAGTGAGCCGGCCCTGCTTCTGTTCGTTGTTCCCATTAAGATGCATTCCAGTCCAAAGGATCTCAGGTAGCTGTTGTTGGGGAAGTCTTACCTCTGCCAGGCTGAGACCCTGAAGAGCTGCTGCCAATCAGAATAGGTGGTACAGGGATACAGGGACTGATGGGCTGACATAGTATAAAGAAGACCATGCAACACATGTTATCTGGATTACAGCAGTCTTAACTGCAGTTAAATTAAAATGTGCAAGAACCTGGCTTCTCTTCTCTTCCTTCTCCCACAGAATGCAAAGAAACCAACCAGAGTTGCATCTGTGGTATGGCAGAGGTTCTTCCTCACTACATGCTGCATTGTCCTCTGGAACCCAGATAGAAATTTGTGGTGGCCATCTTAGCCAATCTCTCTGCCTGCAAAGCTGAGGGGAAAATAATATTCCTTCTTGAGGATGTAGACCCATATGTTACATACATGGCAGCCCTATATGCTCTGGATGCCAAGAAAATGCATACAAAAGTGGTGTCTGAACCTTATAATCTGTAGCTTTGTAATGCGTTTTAATTGTGTGGCATCTTATCTTGATGATTGTTTTTATTCTTCCCATGTTTTACCTATGTTTTATTTAGATCAACCTTGTAATGGCCTTTGGCCACAAGCAATAAACATTTACTATTACTTCAGTTCTGGCTGCCTGTGTGATACAAATGTAGGTATATCAATTGACCAGTTAGTTTTCCCTCTGTTAACCAGGGAAGCTGTCAGTGTGTGTGTGTGTGGGGGTGAACAAACCCTGCAAAAGTTTGCATCATGTATCATGGGCAGCTACAGTAAGGGGATTCCTTCACTGAAGTCCATTTGAAGAAGGAAGGGGAGGAAGGAGGGGTGAAGCTACAAACCAGGACTGTACACATTTTAACTTAATCACACAGTTAAATTGTTCATATGGATGCAGATAATGTGGGGCCAAATAAGAGAATGATATAAGCTGCCCTGGATTCCCATGGGGGAGAAAGATGGGAAAGATAAATAAAGGAAATAAATAATAAAGTTGAAGACTAGGAGGGGCATATTAAAAGAAATGTTGGTTGGTGAGTGGGAAGAAGAGAAGGAAGCAGGAAAAGGGAGAGGATATGGGGGCTGCCAGGAAGAGGGAATGAGGAAATAGTGTAGAGATGGGGGAAACAGGGGGAAATGAAGTGGCCCTGCTTGTCCTAATTCTGAACTTGACCCCAGTGCAGATTGATAAACTCAGACAATAGGGCCAGATATAGACAAGTGATATTTTTCCAAAAGGAAATTACCAAACATTCTGAAAGTTCAAAAGAAAAAATTGGGGGAGGATTAAATCCCCCCTTTTAAACAGAGGATCATTGTTTGCAGTTGCACTGGCAACATCAAGGAAGGAAGGGAGGGAGGGAGGGAGGGAGGGGAAGAAGAAGAGGAGGAGGAGGAGGAGATTGGATTTATACCCCGCCCTTCACTACCCAAAGGAGTCTCAGAGTGGCTTACAAACTCCTTTCCCTCCCCCTCCCCACAACATATACCCTGTGAGGTAGGTGGGGCTGAGAGAGCTCTGACAGAAACTGCTCTTTTTTAAGAACAGCTGTGCCAGAACTATGGCTTGCCCAAACTCATCCAGCATGTGCAAGTGGAGGAGTGGGGGATCAATCCCAGTTCTCCCAGATTAGAGTCCGTGCACTTAACCACTACACCAAACTGGCTCCCAGGAATGGGATGGTCAGAGGTAATGGCTACTAGTGGTGGTGGAATGAGGGCAGCTAGGGAGGAGAAGGCGCCGGGCAGGTAGTGAGAGAGGTCGGGGAGTGAGAGAGGGTAGGCAAGCAGTGGTGGTTGGTAGGGTCGACAGATACTGGTGCCACTGCTGTGGCGGATAGGGAGGACGGTGGGCTGGGCAAGCAAAAATGCAGCAGTGCATTGTTTCTTCCTTTCTTCTGAAGCTGCCCCCCCCCCAAACCTGGGACAGAAGGCGGTGAGGTGGAGGCAGCACATCTGCTGCCATTTTTCCTTCCCTTTCCCTGCCTGAGAAAAAATGGTGATAAAGCAGCAGAGGCAGGGACCAGGAGCAATGGTAGCTCCTTTCCCCCCTCCTCTGTATTTCCCAGTTGAGGTGCTGGAGGAAAGGAGAAGGCAGCAGGGAAGCTGAGTGAGCCAGGCAAGTGGAATGAGCAAGCATTACAGGCAAGCAAATGAGGGGCCTGCAGGCACGGGGAAACAGGAAGGGGCATGAGGTGAGCCCAGCAGCAAGAAGAGGAGGAGGTGGGCAGGCAGGAAGAGGAGGGAGGAGATTGAATTTATACTCTGCCCTTCACTACCCAAAGGAGTATCAGAGCAGCTTACAATCTCCTTCCCTCCCCCTCCCCACAACAGACACCCTGTGAGGTAGGTGGGGCTGAGAGAGCTCTTAGGGAACTGGTCTAGAGAGAACAGCTCTGACAGAACTTGTGACTGACCCAAGGTCACTCCAGCAGCTGCATGTGGAGGAGTGGGGGATCAAACCTGGTTCTCCCAGATTAGAGTCCGCACTCCTAACCACTACACCAAACTGGAAGGGGTGGTGGTGGAAAGAGCCAATGGGAAGGGCAGGGGAAGCTAGATAAAAGCCTGGATACTCCCCTCCCTGCGAGTCTTGGGAAAGAACTAGGTGGGCACCTGTATACCTGTTGGCAGACACTACATTAAGGATCGTTGTCTCTCAATATATAAACAATATATAAACCCAATATATAAACTCAGGACCTGGATAGGCCGGGCAAGCCCGATCTCTTCAGATCTCGGAAGCTAAGCAGGGCCGACCCTGGCAAATACTTGGAAGGGAGACCTCCAAAGAATGCCAGGGCTGGGATGCAAAGGCAGCAATATTAAGCCATCTCTCTGAAACATCTGAGCCCCACTAGGGACCGCCAGAAATCAACCATGACTTCCAGGCATACACCCACACAAATACCCACGCACACATAAACTCAGTGAGTGAAACCAGGAGCTGGGATACTGAGACCTTTGCTTCCATAAAATCCATGCGCCCAACACACTCACATCTACTCACAAGCAGTATTAAATATTTTCGCTCACGTCAACAGAGCATGAGTATCAACCGAGTTAGAATGCTAAACAAGATTAACAATTAACCTTGTCCTTATAGTGAAAAGTAGCAAAACTAATTAAAAGGATGATTAAAATTCCAATGGAGCAAAACAAATATATATATAAATGAATCAGTAGAACTTGGTAACACACTGTAGCCAGAACACAGTAGGGCTCTTGTTTTTAAAGGCATAAGAACTGTAGATTTTTTTAAAAAAAATTATTATCATGTTCCTTGGATCCGTTCCTTCTGGTGTGTAAAGGCTTTTAAAATTAGACACCTTTAAATGCTTTGTGATGGTAATTCTGCTTTGAAACTAACATCTATGTAATTCAATGGCAAATATTTTAACTTTCTCTGCATCTGGTAGATATGAGAAGGAACAAGGGGTTCCGAAGCAGTGTTCCCTCTAAGCTGAGTTAGTGTGAGCTAGCTCACACTAACTCAGCTTAGAGGGAACATTGTTCCGAAGAGGCATCTTTGCAATCCAAGCATTGCTGTGTTGAGTCAAAACAGCCACACTCCATCTCTACAGTGCCTCTGGCATGCACATCCGCCATAAATATTTCAAAACAGGGATTATTTTATACATCAGTGGCTTGTAAACTGTGTTCCAGGAAAATGTGTCCCCCCCCCTTAGAAGCTAATCATGTGTTGCTCAAAGTGAAGAAGATAAGAAATTAATTTATTAAAATGATTGTTGCCCTGCACTCTCAATAAAAATAATTATGAGATGGCTTAATACATTAATTAAAATAATAATATAATATAACTGAGAATTAAAGTCAGCAAACAGAGCAGAGAGATAATTTTTAAAATGGCAACAGGAGAGCAAATGCAGCAAATAAACGACCTTGGGAATACATAAAAATGCAGCACGTGGTAGTGTGATGTAGTGGTTGGAGTGTCGGACTAGGCTCTGGGAGGCCCAGGTTTGAATCCCCACTCATGCCATAGGGTGGCCCTGGGCCACTCATACACTCTCAGCCCAATCAACTTCTCCGTATTTTATTTATTTATTTATTTGTAGTATTTTTATCTTGCCCTCCCTGCAAGCGGGCTCAGGGTTGCTTACAATGCTTGGCACCAGTACCAAGTACATATCAAACAGTTAAAATCAAAACAATCAATCCAGACAATTAAAGGGCTCATTAATCCAGATGGCATACCGTACAGTAGAGCATCCAAGCACCCAGCTCAGCGATCTCCCAACATACTAGCCTAGTATGGCTCACTCTCAGCTACGGCCAGCCCAACATCACCAATGTTTAGTGAGCATTCATGGTAGTAGTGGGCGGCTCCTAATTGAAGGCCTGGTGGAAGAGCTCCATCTTGCAGGCCTTGCGGAATTGCAAAAGATCCCACAGGGCCCTGAACTCCTCCGGGAGCTCATTCCACCAGTAAGGAGCCGCCACAGAAAAGGCTCTGGCCCTGGTAACAGCAAGTCTGGCCTCCTTGGGGCCTGGGATGACTAGTCAATGTTGCAACCCCAACCGTAGTGCTCTCTGGGGTATATATGGGGAAAGGCAGTCCCTCAGGTATGTCAGACCCTGGCCATATAGGGCTTTAAAGGTAAGTATCAGCACCTTGAAGCAAATCTGGTATGCTATTGGCAGCCAGTGCAGAGCCTTCAGCACAGGTCAGATGTGCTCCTGTCTAGGGACACACATCAACAGCCTGGCCGTGGCATTCTGCCCTAGCTGCAGCTTCTGGATTTGGGACAAGGGCAGCCCCATGTAGAGAGCATTGCAGTAGTCTAATGTTGAGGTGACCATCGTGTGGATCACTGTAGCCAGGTCATTGCGCTCGAGGTAGGGGGCCAACTGCCAAACCAGCCAAAGATAGTAAAAGGCCAACTTAGCAGTGGCTGCAACCTGGGTCTCCATCATCAAGGAGGGATCCAGGAGCACTCCCAAACGCCTAACCCCCGATGCTGGCACCAATGGTGCCCCATTGAAGGCCGGAAGCAGGAGCCCCAACCCCGCACTGCCCCGACTCAGGCACAGGACCACCGTCTTTGCTGGATTTAGCTTCAGCCAACTCAGCCTGAGCCAACCAGCCATGACGTGCAATGCCTGGTCCAGATCTTCCCGTTAGGAGCCCGCCTGGCCACCCAACATCAGATAGAGCTGCGTGTCATCAGCGTACTGATGACACCCCAGCCCATGCCTCTGGGCTATCTGGGCAAGGGGGCACATATAGATGTTAAAGAGCATCAAGGACAGCACCCCCCCCCCGAGGCACTCCACACTCAAGTGGGTGTCTCCTGGACTGCTGTTCCCCTAGTGCCACCCTTTGTCCCTGACCTCAGAGAAAGGAAGCAAGCCATTGCAAGGCAAGCCCCTGTATCCCCACGTCAGCAAGGCAGCCGGTCAGCAGCTTGTGGTTGACTGTGTCAAACGTGGCCAACAGCAGCACTGACACACCACCTTAATTCAAATGTCTCTGGAGGTCGTCAGCAAGGGCGACCAGAGCTGTTTCCATTCCATATCCCGGGCGGAAGCCGGACTGGAAAAGATCTAATATGGAAGTGTCATCCAGAAAGCTCTGCAGCTGTATCACCACTGCCCTCTCAATTAATTTGCCCAAATAGGGCAAATTGGAAACTGGCCGGTAGTTAGCCAAATCGGCTGGATCCAAGGATGGGTTTTTCAAGAGAGGGTGGACCATCACATCCTTGAGTGGCCACGGGAACTGTCCCTCCATGAGGGACTTGTTGATAATCTCCCTTAGGGCACCTCAAAACCCCTCATGGCCAGCTTTAATCAGCTAGGAGGGGCACAGATCAAGATTGCATGTGGTTGGGCCTACAGTCATGAGCAATCTGTCGACTTCCTCCAGACTGAGTGGACCGAAAGAATCCAAAGCTGGAAACGAAGGCGTGCAAGGGGCCTCAAGTTCACTCACTGCATCAATTGTGGCAGGGAGGTCGTGACGAAGTGCCATGACTTTATCTGCCAAATAGCTCGCAAATGCCTCACAGCCTATATCCAATTCCCTAACATTTGGTCTGCCCTGTGGCAGAATTGTAATGGCCTGAATCATTCTAAATAATTGTGCTGGGCGTGAGCTAGCGGACGCAATTGTAGCCACATAGAACTCCTTCTTAGCGGCCTTGATTGCCATATCATAGGATCTCATAAACATCCTGTAAGATGCTCTTGTTGCTTCATTGCGAGCACGGCGCCACCGTCTCTCTAACTGTCTGAGCTCTTACTTCATAAGCTGCAACTCCTGGGTAAACCAGGGAGCGAGCCTAGAGCAAGGGCACAGAGGGCACTGGGGAGCGATCTCATCAATGGCTGCAGAGAGTCGGCTCTGCCAGTCCTCTACAAGCTCATCCAACGAGCCGCCAGGGGGCATTGGATCCCGTAGAGCCATTTGGAGCTGCTCAGGGTCCATTTGGCTCTGCGGGTGAGCTAAAATATGCTCACCACCTAAACAGGGTCGAGGTGGAACATTCAGGCGGGCCCTCAGAGCATGGTGGTCTGACCATGGAACTGCCGAAGCAGTAATCCGGTCCACTGTTACCCCAGCTGTGAAGATCAAATTGAGCGTGTGCCCAGCCGGTGAGTGGAGGTCGTTACAAGTTGGGAGAGTCCAGTGCCACCATGGATAACATGAGGTCCGCTGCCTGAGTGGAAGTCGCATCATCAGCATGGACGTTGAAATCACCCAAGACAATTAGGCTAGGGCGTTCCAACACCCAGCCTGATACGGCCTCTACCAGGGTCGGTACGCTATCAGCAGATGCTTTAGGCGGTCGGTATACCAGCCAAATCTCCACACTCTCCGCGGCCTCCCATACCAGGCCAACACACTCAAGGCCCGTTATCTCCAGCGACAATAGCGCCCTGAAGGAGTAAGCCTCCCGGATGAACATACCCACTCCTCCCCCCCCTAGTCTGCAATTGGTGTAGGACTGAGAACCTGGAGGGGGGCAAGCTGGGAGAGAGCCACAGTCTCCCCGTCCCGCACCCAGGTCTCGGTCACACAAGCCAGGTCTGCCTGCTGTTCCGACAAAAAGTCCCGAAAGACCATAGCCTTGTTATCTATAGACCTGGCATTGCACAACACCAATGTTGGAGGAGACGTATCCATCCTAGCCCCACTGATGACAACCCTCAGGATGGGACACAGACTGAAGGGTGCTGAGCAAGCTTATTTCTCCGCAGCCTTCCCTTTACTTCCTGCCTGGACCACCCCTATACCTTCCCCTCCCCAGGAGCACCGGAATCTGTTGCCCAGGCATTGCTACACCAGCCGGTCTTCGCGTGAGCCTCAGACCGCTGGTAGTATTAAAAAGGTAGTATTGTTGTGTGGATAAAATGGAGGAGAGAAGAATGATGTAAGTTGATTTTGGTCCCCCTGGGCAGAAAGGTGGGATATAAATGAAGTAAAATAAATGCCTTATACTGATTCAGACCAATGGTCTATAGCGGTCAGTACTGTCTGTTATTTGTTTAGTTACATATATTTTATTCCTCTTTTCTCCCCTAATGGGTACCCAAAGTAGCTTACAATATCATTATCCTCTCCTCCATTTTATCCTCACAGCACCAAACCTATCAGGTAGGTTAGGTAGATAGAGAACGTCTGGCCCAAGGTCACCCAGTGAGCATCGATGGCAGAGTAGGAAGTTGAATCCAGGTCTCTGAAACAGTCTTAACCACTGTACCACACTGGATCTCTGGGGAACTGGGAAGAGGGGAAAGTTGATTATAAGGAAAACTGGATTCAATTTAGATGAAGGTGGTGTGAAAACTTGTGGAAGGATCATTAACAATTTGAGATCTGTCGATGGCACCACATTACTGGCAGAAAAAAGTGTACACTTGAGATGACAACTGATGAAGGTTAAAGCAGAAAGTGCCAAAGCAGGATTACAGCTGAACAGTAAGAAGACAAAAATAATGACTACTGGGGAATTACACAAATTTAAGGAGGACAATGAAGAAATTGAAATTGTTCAAGATTTTCTATTCCTTAGCTCCATCATCAACCAAAAGGGAGACTGCAACCAAGAAATCAGAAGAAGACTGAGGCAGGGAAGGGCAGCTATTAAGGAGTCAGAAAACATTCTTAAGTCGCTGGAGACCAAGATCATGGTAGTTCATACCATAGTGTTCCCCATTACTATTTATGGCTGAGAAAGTAGGACACTGAAGAAAGCTGACAGAAACTAAGTTGATTCTTTTGAAATGGGGTGTTGGAGGAGAGCCTTATGGATAACATGGACTGCCAAAAAGTGGGGTTTAGATCAAATCAAGCCTGAATTCTCTCTAGAAGCTAAAACGACTAAACTGAGGCTATCATACTTTGGTCACGTTATGAGAAGACAAGAGTCAAGCTGAAGGCAGCAGGAAAAGAGGAAGATTCACCATAAGATGGATTGACTCAATCAAGGAAGCCACAAAGGCCCTGAGCAAGGCTGTTACAATAGGACATTTTGGAGGTCATTAGTTCATAGAGTCACCATAAGTCCAGAGTGACTCGACAGGACTTAACACACACACACACACGTCTACCTGTACCACAGCCCATTCTGAATTAGGGCCAAACTACAGAGCAGCTGCGGTGGCTCAAGTGGTTAAGAAGCTGAACTGCAGGCTGTGGAAGGTCAGTAGTTCAGCAGTTCGGGACCCGAGTGTGCCGCATGACGGAGTGAGCTCCCGTCTCTAGTTCCAGCTCCTGCCAACCTAGCAGTTCAAAAGCAAGAAATTGCAAGTAGATAAATAGGTACCGCTTCGGTGGGAAGGTAACAGCGTTCCGTGCGCCTTGGTGTTTAGTCATGCCGGCCACATGACCACGGAAACGTCTTTGGACAGCGTTGGGTCTTTGGCTTTGAAACGGAGATGAGCACCGCAACCCTAGAGTCGGATTCGACTGGCTTTCGAGCAAGGGAACCTTTACCTTTACAGAGCAGCTGCTTTTAAAAGCCTGGGGTGACCCAATTCGTCTTAGGACTGTGGTGGTGGTGGTGGGCATTTTGGCTTTAGGAAACAGTGCTGGGAGGAGTCAGGAGCCCTCCCCACCCCGTGCCATGGTCCCAGGCTGAATCCTCCTCCTCCCAATTTTTAAAATGACATTCCCCACAGCTGCTGTAGGGCTGCAGGGAAAGTGAGTTGGGTCTGAGTTCCCCAAACCTGACTCATTAAAAAAATATCTCTTTTAGTTTGACCGTTACTCACTCATTCATTCATTCATTCATTCATTCATTCATTCATTCATTCATTCATTTTCGAATTTCTACCCTGCCCTCCCGGCCGAAGACGGCTCAGGGCAGCTTACATAAAAACAGATAGGTTACATTAAAACATAAGTTACAGTTAAAACAATTCTAAAACCATAATAAAGTGCTTTTAGTCGTTATTGTTCGTATGACGGTAGCAGCTATTATTTAGAGTTCTCAGCCCACAGTCAGCTCACAGTGTTCATTTTGATTGTCCTTGCAGTGGTGGCAATTTCCAGAAACCAGGACGCTCTCACATTCAACCATCTGATGATGTTCTTCATTGGTGGTGGCGGCGGCTCCCAAAAGCCTGGTGGAAGAGCTCTGTTTTACAGGCCCTGCGGAACTGTAAAAGGTCCCACAGGGCCCTGATCTCCTCCGGGAGCTCATTCCACCAGGATGGGGCGGCCATCGAGAAAGCCCTGGCCTTGGTTGTCGATAACCTCGCCTTCTTAAGACCCGGGAGGGCTAGCCTCCAGTCCCCCGGAATTTTTTTTAAAAGGGTGATGGCAGATCTGCCGCATCATGGGTATTTTAGCCTTCAGCTGGGGCTAAATCATCCAGTCGTTAGTTCTCCAGTCCATTAAAACATTCTTATACGGGTTGCATAAGTAAAGAAAGGAGTGATAATTCTTTAAAGTTAATAATTATTATTTCTAATATTCAGAAACGGCATCAATTGTGAACAATGCTAAATAACACAGTTTCAATCCACTTCAGCAACCATTTACAAGTGGATTTTGCCATTTCACACAGGAAAATGCAGCAGCAGAGTGCATGAAAAGTGAACTGAAAGTGCGTTATTTAGTGTGTGTGAAAGCACCCAGTATGAAAGAGAAAATGGATTGGGTCGGACCCTACGACATGTGAGCATAACGGCATTCACAGATGTGGGTCTTTCCACTTTCCCCAACAGCCCCTTTGGACCCATGAAAAACTGATGCTGGGGGCGAGGTGGACATAATGTCACATGGGCTTTAATGGCATGAAATAGCCTCTCATGCCACTAGCACTTCTCAAGGCACAAGCAGCTCCACTGGCATATGGGGCAAAGAGGGATGATTTAGCCTAATTTCCCCCACATTGATTGTTGGGATTCTTATTTAAAGTTTGTCAGCAGAGTATTAAAGAGACTGACTCCGTGGGGTGTTTAAAAGAATATAAAAGTTTACTATAACCTAACATGGGAAAAGGTACACAGGATATAAAATAACAAAGAGCTTATATGCCTACATCCTTACAGCTAGAAGGTAAAACTGGAATGGAATGGCGTCTTCTTCTCGGTTAGAACAAAGAAACACAAAGACGGAAGAGAAGCCATAAAATGCTAATACTTGACACTTTGTTTCCAATCAGTAACAAACTAGCTCCAAAGTTCCCGGGCTTCCTATAATCTAAATAGATTGGTTACAAACAAACATGTGACTTAACAAACATCATTAACCCAGTAAATACTGAAAGTGTTTTAACTTGTAACACCCAACAACATTGCAGTTGCATAGCTGTCCATGTTACAAGTCATTTTTTTTCCCATGAGGGTCCCCCAACCCAACCTATCAGAGGCCAAAAAGGGAAAGATCCATAGAAGCCCCAGAAAATGTACATAAGACTGGTTGGTATACCTGGGACCAAGATTACTTGTGTTAGAAGGAAACAGCTACCACATTGTCCACTGGCAGAAAAGGAAACCAGACCATGAAACAAGAAGGATACACCCCCCCCACAATATAGAGCTGATAGGTAAATGATTCCATAGTTGGGTACTCTGCGCTATAGCATATTTAGGGTAACGTATAATCTGGCTGCTTTGCACATCTGTGAACAAAACTATGGGAGCTATTTTTGCGTAAATAAAAAGTCAGTCCTAATTCTGGCGGCAGTGGAAAGTGCCGTCCAGTCACAGCTGACTTATGGCAACCCTCTATGGTTTTCAAGGCAAGAGATGTTCAAAGGTGGTTTGCCATTGCCTGCCTCTGCGTCATGCCCCTGGTATTCCTTGGAAGTCTCCCATCCAAATACTACCCCGGGCCTAATGTGCTTAGCTTCTGATATCTTGAGATAGGGCTAGCCTGGGCTATCCAGGTTGGGGAGTCCCACTGTATAAAAACTAGATCCTGCTGGGTTGCCTCCTGATAGGTGCTGATAGTAATTTGGACATGGCATTTCAGAGTCTGGCCCTGTGGACTTAGCAACTGCCTAGCAGCTGGCAAAGACCAACCTGCACTGATGACAGCGAAGTAGAGGTCATAGCCCTGATCCCTGCCTTCCTTTAACTGGTACACTTCTGGCTCTGTCTGGACGGAGGAGAGAATATAATTTATGCCAGCCCCGCCTCCCCCCAACTCATGACTTTAGTTTTGATATCACATCATGATTCCGAGCTTGGCGCACCATAAATTTTCTCCAAATGTGTAGTAATTCCTTGGTGCAGTCTAAAGTTATGATTCATTTATATTGGAGTGACAGCATAATACCTAGGTGTCAAAATCTATTAAAACTGTTCAATGTCTTCTGTTTATTTTTAGAACCAATTGAGACTTAACTGATGGTGAAAAATATACAGTCAAGTGTGTTTACTTCACCTTTACAAAGAATCTGTTATAGCCCCAATTAATTTGTTATTCCTGTCACAACAGGTACTGGATACTTCAAAACTGTCATTACCGTTTCTGCCTCTCTCTCTCTCTCTCTTTTGTGCAAAGGCTTTCTGTTTATTTTTAACCCATTAGTAGATAGCAGTGTAATGGCTCTGCAGCATTTAAAGTTGCATATCACTTTTCCAATTTAATTAGAGTAACTGTGCAATGAATAAACGGGCTTCCTAAGTAACTGAAGCAGAATGCAATTGAATTCCTCCCCCCAGTTCTCACTATAACAATCAGGTGTTGTTTTCGGCACCGAATTTAATGACTGTCCACAGGAGTATCTTTCATACGCATAGATATGATGGGCCAGATGGAAAACATTTAAATTAAAAATGTACTACATGAGACATCCATAAGCACTAAGGTAGTTTTCAGGATAAACACAGAACTGGATTCTCATTGTTATTAATTAACACTATGCTGCCACAAGAAAGTCCCAGTATAAAGATTTTAGGGAGGGGAAAATAGGCAAGTATTCATCTTGAAACCAAACACCATGTACTTGAGAGGTTTATGCAATCAGCAGAAATAAAAGCAATTCTGCAAGCCAACTGCAAACATAACTGCTGAGATGAGTAAGTGTGTGCAAATGCTTATCTGAGAGCATCGTAAAACGAAAACCAAGAGGGGAGCAATTATATGTGCAATTGCTGTGCACTTTCCGAGAACAGAATCAAAGTAAAAATCACAACATTATTGTGGAGGAGTTGAGAGCAAGGAAAGAAAATAGCAAGAAGAAATGGAAATCTAGTTTTTTAAGAAGAATAACTATGTTATTGGGATATATGCGGTATAAGACCACGAAAAAGCTGCGACTTACTACCATACTAGTACATTTTAATTACTCTTTATAGTAAGAACTAGGAAGAAGGCCCATTGCGGAGACAAATGCAACGAGCTCTAGGTGGGCTGCCGCCTGCCAGCCCCCCTCTCGGGAGAAGAAGGGGTGGCGGCGGCCTTGTCCCCTGGGCCCAGCGGCGGGTAGAGCACAGCCGCTCCGCTGGTGCCTGCGCCGCCGGGGTTGGACTGGAGGAGGGTCTTGGCATGGCGGCAGGCCGGCATCAGGGAGGCCTCTCGGTGTGTTTGGCAGTGGCGCTGGTGGTGGCGGTGGGGTGCAACGCGGAGCGGCATCAGAGCCAGCTCGGCTGCCCCAGACAACGACAGGGCTGCTGGCAGAGGGGCGGCCTCTTGCCACAGCAGCAGTCACCACCCTGCCCCCGCATCGACCGTGGCATTTCTGAACGTGCGTGGGTTCCTGCGCCTCTTCTCTGCCTCTCCCAGTGGTCGTGCTCACTCTCCGGCCACCGGAGCACCTGTCCCCTCAGCTGGCTCAGAGCACAGTGAGCCAGAGACGCTGCCGGCCAGCTCACCGCCTCTGTGGGCAGGACAGAGGCAAGGGAGCCAGCCAATGCAGCCATGGGATCCTTCAGAGTGGTTCCTGCGCCTCTTCTCTGCCTCTCCCAGTGGTTGCGCTCACTCTCCGGCCACCGGAGCACCTGTCCCCTCAGCTGGCTCAGAGCACAGTGAGCCAGAGACGCTGCCGGCCAGCTCACCGCCTCTGTTGGCAGGACAGAGGCAAGGGAGCCAGCCAATGCAGCCAGGGGATCCTTCAGAGTGGCAGGTACGAGAGCGAAAGGCTGGGGGAGCGTGTGCAGGAGGGACACCAAAACTCTTTTATATATAAGGAGAGATAAATAAAGAGGTCCCCCCCCTTTTATAACACACATGGAAGTGTAATTCTATGGGTCATACAAGACAAGACACTGTGTTCTTTGCCTGGAGTGTCCACTGCTTTTTAAATTATCTGGTGTGTGGGGCCCAATTCAGATTAGGCCCATGGTACAAAGGGAGAGTGTTAAATTTCCACTATCTAAAAAGTCCCTGGGGACCTGCAGTTGGGGAAACACAGTAGTACAGTACCCAAACATTTGACCCAGAGAGGCAAACATGGCTCTCTGCAGCCATTTTAGATTAGGAAAATAGCACAGGGAGAAAGCTCACCATCCCTTTCCACTTGCTCCACGATCCTGATGCAAACTAGGCCCTGTGAGCCTGATAAGAACATAAAAGAAGCCAGGCCCATAGCCAGAAACTTTTTATTGGGTGTGTGTGCAAATGAGTACAGTGGTGGTCAGCCCATCATTATTTATTCACTTTATTATTTATTTACCAATTTTCTACTTGGGACTCAAGGTGGATTATATGGTATAGAACATTGTAATCTATAGTGGGTAAAGACTTTTTTGCTTCATTTAGCATACCCCCAATAACTGCTATTGGCCCTCCTCCCTGGTTTCTGGTATTCTTGTTATTTTATAACTTTAAATGTTGTTTTAATTCTTCAAATGTTTTACACTTTACACTTTATTTAAGCTTAATAGCCATAGGAACGTTTAGGAACTCGAACCAAAGAGCATTTAGGAACTCAAAATAACAACAAAATTGAATTTAGCTACGTCAATTGTGCAAGTTTTGCTGTAATTATTTTAAAATAATCTTTTTCTATGAATATCTGAAGTGTTTGAATATTTTTAAAAAATTATAAAATGGAAAAATGTTCCTGATCATTCTAATTGAGTTCAATGAGTTTGTATAATTTAATTCAAGGTTTTGTGGTTGGGCAAAGTTTTATCTTGCTATAATTTAAGCTCATATAAATAGACATACCTTTGTAATACTTTTAGAAGTTATTTATTTTCCACAAATTTTATAGGATTGTTTTACCCTAATGGCAATTGTTTAATATTTTATGCCAATAAAAGGTATTTGTTTGTTTGTTTGTAATATTTTAAAAATCACTTTACAAGGAATTTCCTATATGTGCAAATATTGCTTGACCATTGAAGAAGGCGTATTAGGGCCGAAATGCATTGGGTTGCAATAGTTCCAACTTGTGTACATGGTATACTTTTCTTCTGTAATGAGGCTACAAGTGGGCCCATAAATGATTTTACCCAACTGATAATAAATACATGTATTTTTTATAATATTCAGGTTATACATATTGTTTTTAGTAATCGGCCCTATTTGTTTGTAACTAACCTTTCTGGTTCTTCAATTTTTGGGGTTAAGTTCCCCCCACTCTTTTTCTTCTTCTTTTCAACACCACACCTGTTAAAAAATCTAGTACCTTCTGTAGTCATAATAAGAGTTGGTTTGATTTAGACAGCAGAAGGGCCAAAAACCAAGTTCAGACGTAGGCTTTTTAGACAATTTTTTTTACAACTACTGTAAAACGCTTGCTCTCCTGATCTAAAAAGGAATATAGAAATTTCCTTATGGGGGAAATAATTGTAGCTGCCGAAGGAAAATGAGATACATCTCTTTGGCATCTTATTACCCATTACTGAAACCCAGAGGGGCAACCATAGCCCCTATTCCAGCAGCTATCTGGGAAAACTACTTTGGAAATCTCTACAAGCAGCATGATGTTGAACCCGACTTAGGGTTTGCAATCAACCTTCAGCAGCTTCACACTAAGAACTATTATGTATCGGGAGGTACTTGAACTGATCCAAGCACTAAAAACTGGAAAATCCCCCAGACTTCTGTTCTTTTGAAAATAGCTCCTAACTGGTGGGCTCAAGCGTTGGCACCTATGTTTACACTGATAAACCGTGGAGGAATCATAGCAGATTAATGGAAAATATCACTGACCAAATAATTGGTCAGTAATTTTTTTTATCCATCTTATCACCTTTTTTATATATAGGTATAACACCTATGTATAAAAAAGGTGATAAGATGGATAAAAAAATTACTGACCAATTAATCTTTTGGCAGTTATCAGCAAGCTATATGCAACGTTCCTACAAAAGAAACTGCTCCACTGGATGGATGAGGCAAAAGTTGTAGGTGATGAGTAAGCAAGCTTTAGAAGAGGCCACTCTTGTATAGGTCATTGCTGTATGTTGGCCTCACTGATAAGTAAATAGTCACTAGATACCCCTGGACATTTGTATTCAGCATTTATTGATTTAAGAGCTACTTTTGACTCTACATCCCAGGCTGATGGAATGGGTTGTGCCACTTCAGCCTGCGGGGGAGGAGGTCATAGTCTTAAAGCTCTCCCATGTAAAAACTGCCTGCAAATTTCAAAACACACATACACACACATCCAGGAGAAAGCACTTTTGCACGCTGTGCTAGTTTTCAATTTACAAGGAATAATTAACATAGAGGAACACTGAAAAACAGAATCCCTACCCTGCTGTTTGAAGTGGTACAGTCCATCCTACCTGCTCCGCTCTCTGCCACTTCATTACCACCTCATTTCACTGCATTTGGATACCTAGCCTAAGCTACAAATGAAAGTGGGGCGGTTTTTTTTTAGAAAATTAACATTCTGCATGATTCAGGAAGTAAAGAGGGACAGTTTCTCCAAGCATATTTAAAATTGGACCAGTCGAACCACTGGAAAATAGGAGAGTGGTGATTTTTGAGGCAGAGACCATTGCTCTTTTCCAATGTGTTGGCCTACGTATAACTAAGGACAGAATTCAGTGTACCCTCCCACTGACCCAGTCAAAGAGAAGTTATTCACATTCGAGATGGGCTAACCTCATTTGATGGGAAATGAGGCATTACAGGTTTTTATACATTATAAGATTTTCATTACAATTTGGATGATTATGCTCTACAGCTCTAACTAAGTAAAATTAAGCACAAATAGCTTAGAAGATTTTGGAGTAAGAGAGGAAGGATATCTATTAGGTCTCCCATGACCTTCTTTATGCCAATATAAATGAATTTCATCAAGTATATTTTCTACTATTTCAGACTCATACAGTTTAAACGTCTCAAATGACTGCTTCCTTATTCTGAAAGGACACAGAAAATGGCAAAAATTTTCCTTCTATTTTTGCTAGTGTCACCCCATTACTTTCAGTCATTTCCCTCTGTTCAACTCCAGAGAGAGCTGTATGTAAGAAAATGACGAATATTAACATACGTGTTAAATGCAAAAAAATCAGAGAAATATAAAACAAGTAAGGTGATATTTTAATATGCTGTAAGTAAAAAGAGTACGCAAGCTTTCAAGTTACAATGAACTCTTCATATATCAGAATGAAAGGGGTACTTAATTCTCACTGGTACAGAAAGTAAGGTTATTAGTGACCTGATTTCACAACCTATTTCAGTTGCAATAGTTGGATTTAAGCCCTTAATTCATTTGAAGCGAGTAAGATCAAGTGTAAATCCAACATTTTCAGATAGCACTGCTGAATGGATTGAGCTGTTACTAATGCAAGTTACTTTTCTGGAACTTGTTACTATCTCATGTACCGGGAGAGCACACTGTCGTAGTATGTGTGACTGCCCTTTTTTCTGGAAAGGGCGATACACATGTGTCATCTTCAGTGTGCACTATCTAGGAGTGCTTTCTATTATATACATCCAGTGCATCAACTGGCCTCTTTATCTTGATCATGTTATCCTTGCCACACTAATCCATGCCACTGTAACCTCAAAGCTAGATTGTTGTAATACATTATATGTGGAGCTGCCCTTGAAAACCATTCAGAAACCATGTTTCTGTTAGATTATTGACTGGTTTACACCTGTATGATCATATTACACCTGTGCATCAGCATCTTCGCTGGTTATCTTTTGTTTTAAGGAACAAGTCAAGGTGCTGGCTGCTGCCGTGAAAGCCCTTGACAGCCTGGGATGTGCATACCTCATGTACCACCTTTCCCCACATGATCCCATACACCAACTAAGGTCATCAGGCACCTCACCCTGTTTGGGAGGTCTGCTTACTTACAGCCCGTGCATACTTATTTTTAGGGCTCTCTTTGTAGCAGAAACTCCTTTGCATATTAGGCAACACAACCCTAATATAGTCAATCCTCCAAGAGCTTACAGAGCTCTTCTTACAGGGGCTACTGTATGCTCTTGGAGGACTGGCTGTATTAGGGGTGTGTCACCTAATATGCAAAGGAGTTCCTGCTACAAAAAGAGCCCTGTAAGTAGCCACACCTTTGAAACAGCCTGCCAAATGTGATACAGAAATCCTCCCCTTCCATTGCTCATCTCCGTTTCAAAGCCGAAGAGCTGGCGCTGTCTGAAGACGTTTCCGTGGTCATGTGGCCGGCATGACTAAACACCAAGGCGCACGGAACGCTGTTACCTTCCCACTGAAGTGGTACCTATTTATCTACTTGCAATTTCTTGCTTTCGAACTGCTAGGTTGGCAGGAGCTGGAGGAGGGGCAAAGCAGAATTATCTCAATGCACCTTTGGTGGATGTAATGATTAAATACCTCTGACTGGCAGCTGGTGGTGACATATGTTGTAGGTGTTGCAGTTCTAACCTGACGCATGTTATTTCATGTGTCTCAATGATGCATTTAATTGTGTGTTTTTATATTTTGTAAGCCGCTTTGATCATTGTGGAAAGGCAGGGTATAAATATTTTTTTAAAATAAACATTTGTAAACTAGAGTTTTAGAGATACAGAAGATATGACACCAATTCTTTGTCCTTTTCAGGCATAATGCAACCATGCATACAGAGATGACTGCACATAGGCTGAGTTCAGACTGGCAGTCTGAAGTGGGAGGGAGTCGTGGCAAAAAAAGAGCTGGAACAAACTGTTCCGGTTTTCCCGTTCACACTGCAGCGACTGATGCAGGAGCATACCGGGAGGAGGCGCAAGGGAGCGTTCACACTGTTGGCCCGGAGGCACGTCTGTAAGGTGCGGCTTTCTTTTTTTGTAATCTGGAGATGTGCGCTTATGCGCATGAGTGCTTATGTGCATGAGCGTATGAGCACACAAGAAAAATGCGGCTTTGGGCGTTCACACTTTGTTGGTGCGGGATGAATGCGGGATAATCGCACTTTCCAGGGTTTGCTACCACTTTCACCAGGTATCTTTTAAACTCGGGAGCGAAGTGTTACAAGACGGGTTGAGTACGGGTGGGGAACGCCTGACAGATGTGCCTGTGTGAACGGCCCCTTTAATCCAGTTGTGGAACATTTCTGAAACGTGCATATATCGGGGCAAACTGCCAGTCTGAACGTGGCCATAGTGTGCTCTCTCAGTACAGGAGTCAGGAGCATCAGAAATGTAATGCCTAAACAGGGCTTAGTCAGCATGAATTCAGCCTTGTATCTATGTCCGTTTACAATGGAACACCCACAAAAAGTGAGTGAAAGATATCACCTTCCCTATTTTCCAGATCATAAGTCTGTCTGGTGCTCCTGGGATATGTCCCAGAATATCCTGGGAATAGCATATTAAATTAGGATTCCTCCTCTCCCAATTAGGATACTGCTGCCATGCCTTGCACAAGTTCATGCAAAACACTGTCTTCTCCAAGCTTACCTTACCTGAAACTGCAAACTGGGGTGTCTATCCCAAAGTTAACTTACTTGCCGAAGTTTGCTCTAGCACACTGCTTGAACTACACACTTGGCCCCTCACTATACCCCCTTCATATCTTTGTGCACAGATACTACAAAGAGCAGCACAGGAAAAAAGAGAGAAAGCAGGAGAAACACAGCAAATATCAACATGAAAGGAAATGCAAGAGAGGAGCTCTAGCAGAGGCATACCTTTAGGATATGGATGCAGCAACAGTGGGCAGTATCCTACCCCGATGGTCTCCTCCAGCCTAAAGAGCTTTCCTTCAATTTAAGTGGCTCTTCCATTGGAGGAAGGCTTTAGACTTTGCTTCGTAGAGTGGTAGGATACAGGCCAGTACTTCCTAGGATAATCCCAGGATGCATTGTGAACAACTGAGATAGTTCCTACCTAGTCATTGTTCATATTTGCTACCCGAACCAAAAGAAAAGGATCCTAGGGTTGACCTTGTAAGGATCAACGTGTTAATTGGTTCTGCATTTTGTTTGAAATAGGTTTACTGGTCAATTGTGTAAAATCACTACAATAAAGTGAAAAGCCAGGTGGAGTTCAGTTTTCCTCTTGGTGAGTGAAACAATCATTGCCCCAAATGACTACCATTTTCCATGATGGGGAAAAAAGAAAAAAAATGATCCACACTGAAGGTCACAAAAGCATGGTCTCTAGGAACAGCTCCTGTAGCAAACCAAGTTATGTAACTCCAAAATATGCTTTTTACTCTCCAGATGTCTTTAAAAGAATTGTATCAGCTAAGAGTGGTGGACTCTAATATGGAGAACCAGGTTTGATTCCCCACTCCTCCACATGAAGCCAGCTGGGTGACCTTGGGTCAGTCACAGTTCTGTCAGAACTCTCTCAGCCCCACTTTCCTCACAGGATGTCAGTTGTGGGGAGAAGAAGGGAAGGTAGTTGTAAGGCACTCGGAGACTCTTTTGGGTAGTGGAGAGCAGGGTGTAAAAACCAACTCCAACTCCTCCTCCTCCTCTTCTTCTTTCACATACACACAGACAAAAGATTTTTTTTTTAAGCTTACACTGTAGAAGCTTCCAAAGCAGCTACAAGGGTTTTTCTGTGTGTGCTGTTATGGGCCATCATTATTAAATGTCTCTCGTTGGATGGAAGAGGTGCTTCATCACAAACAGCCATTCATCAGCACTTGCCAAGCGGGCTCACATCTGACCTCTGCAGTAATAATGCTGCGTCAAGTAGGCCAACTACCCAGTTTAGCAACAGAGCAAGGGAGCGTAAGCTGGCTTCAAGATTAAGTGCGCTGTTTCAGGTTTCCATTCCCAGGTGCAATGCGGGCTGATGTTGTATTGATTGCAAAAGTTTACCAGTAAGTATCACAAACAACAATAGCCAGGTCAATGATCGGTTGATGCCTGCATATGAATTCCCCTGGCGGTAGCCTCATGCGCTCGCTGGGCTAAGGCACTATTATCATGATGTCTTGTGTGCAGGTTGAATAAGGCTTAATGCCAAAAAGGAAGACAGAGAGAGTGAGAGCTTGCAGTTTGAAATGACATTTAAGCAAGTTACACACGGGAACGGGGAGCAAGGCAATGATGTAATTATATATTCCCTAGTTTCAGACTGCAGCAAAAACCTGTCATCCCTCAACATTTGCAGGTTCACGGGGCCTTAGATTTAATATCCTTTATACTTTCAGCCACCCTAAAAAGGCATAGGGATAGAACGCCAGCCTTATTTATACAGTTGGCATGATAGAGTTTCAAAAGATAATCAGAAGCTGGATAAATGAATACTACGTTTTACATAGCATTAATTGTTGTTGTTCATTTAAACACAGGCCTTTGGGTAGCTTTTTAAAAAATATACAAGAAGAGGGTGACATTGCGAGAGGCTACATTTGTGTGCCTGAGATCATGAAGTAGGAATCCCATAACAGCAGTCACACTGAAGGTCCATGAAGACAGATGATCTCACCTTCCCTTAATTCTATTCTCCCTCTTTCCTTTCCTGACCTTTCTTCCTAAACACTACTGTGGGACATTTGCTCTGTTTGAAACTGCTCCACATTTCCAATTCCAGCAATACAGTACAGTAAAAGGGGGGGGGGGAGGAATTAGCAGTTTGAACATTCATTGGCAAGTAATGGGATACATCTGAACAGATTCCGCCTAGAATTATACCAATTCAAAATCCTGACTCTTATGTTCATCTCTATTATAAAAATCATGCCCCTTATCCGTAATAAGAATCTTCCTTATTAGAGTTCTGCTGTATTAACATTTTACATTTAATGCCATTTTGCAAAGGGGACTTTTAGAGATATTATCCAGTATTACTACTGCTACATTAAAAGGACATTTACAATAATTTTAACTTAGAACTCTTTATTACTTTCTCCCGTTCTAGATAATTTGCTGTGAACTTTTATGTCCCAGGCACTCTAAATTAACATGAAATACCCTCTTGCACACTTATAGTTGTTAGGGAATACACATCAAGCAATTATTAACTTAAATACTACTGTGTCATCTTCAAGTTGCTGCATCAAGAACCACACGATGATTTTCTGTTTAGCTTTCCAGAAACCTTTCCAGTTATTATTTTCAGTTGACATTATCACCCTTATAATTTACTGCTATGTATGCTGCCTTTCTGCCTGAGAAGGCCTCCAGGGCAATGGGCAGTAAGAGATTATTAAAAACACAATTGATATAACCACAACAATAGTATTAACTAAACAGATTCAACCGTAGGACAACAAGAGCAGATAAACAGGGTATCTAACAAAACCCAGAAAAATAAGTCCATGGCGTGTAACTACTGCTCCTTCCTGAAGACTTCCCTAAAGGCAACGTCTTGCCTGTGTATGACAACAAAGAAGACAACATTCAGGCTCTCCTGGAAATAGACTTGCATACATGGGAGTGTCACCAAAGAGAAGGCCCCAACACTATTTATTATTTACCTCACTTCTTCATTGGGAGCCCCAGCGCCTATGATGACTTGAAGTTCCAGGAAAACTCATGTGGTTTGAATATCTTGGTGGAGACTCTGTAGAGTTTTAAAGGTCAAAACCAGCACTTCTGGGTAGGGCCTAGAAATCAAAAGGGTGTCATTTGTTGTTATATTTATTTATTTATTATTTATTATTCACATTTCTATCCCGCCCTCCCCAGAGGCTCAGGGCGGCTTACAGGGCATAATGCCAGATAAAACAGTAAAACAATACAAAATATTAAGTTACAACCCTATTAAAACAGATTTTGATGCTCCTCTCAGCAAAATTTCCAATCTCCTAAAATTCCTAAAAATAAGATGGCTATCCCTGACCGTCCCATTCTTGCCCAACAATGCAGCGACTGGATATGCGTGCCCCATCCTGATATCCGAATATGGGGGATAGATGGTACTAGTGCGGTCGAAGTGCACTAGTGGTGGCGGCTCCTATTCAAAAGCCTGGCGGAAGAGCTCCGTCTTGCAGGCCCTGCGGAACTGTGCCAGGTCCCGCAGAGCCCTGATCTCCTCTGGGAACTCATTCCACCAGATAGGAGCCGCCACCGAAAACGCCCTATTCCTGGTCATGTTGAGTCTAATAGAACGGGGGCCTGGAACTTCCAATAGGTTCTGGCTCCCCGACCGTAGTGCCCTTGGGGGAACATGTGGGGCAAGGCGGTCCCTTAGGTAGGCTGGTTGTAGATGCACTCCCTGTGACTGGTGTCCATTAGCATTCATGCTGCTACATTCTGGACTGGATGCACATTCTGGATGCTCCGAGACCAGCCTGGTGCAATAATTTATTTTATTCAATTGAGAAAGTTTCACCTCACCTTTCCCAAGTCCAAGGTGGCTTACAGTCAAAACAACTTCAAAGACAGTAGCAACATTAAAAACTTCCACCAGGCCTTCAGCTAGGAGCCGCCACCACTACCATCACTACCATCATTAATAACAACAGAAGCCTGTGCTCACCAACCAAAACGAAGAAAGACCAACAAGCTGAATATCGAGTTACTTTATTGTCTTTATGAGGCCATCTTGATATCATAATTTAATTGCTAGCACTTTAATTGTAAATTGTTGTAATGAATTGTTAAGGAATTGTTTTATGAATTGTTTTTAGATGATTGTGATATTTATTGTTAACATGTTTTTATGATGTTGGCCGCCCTGAGCCTGCTTTGTCGGGGAGGGCGGGGTACAAGTTAAATAAATAAATAAATAAATATTGCCATAAGAAATCAACTTATCAGCTCCAAGAGACAGATTTAACCAATAGATGCACTCAAAAATAAAATTGCTCTACAAGACATATGAATAAAGGTCTTCTGAATTTATCATCAAGTAATTCATTCCACTGAGTCTTGGTGATAAATGAAAAAGGTCTACTGCATTACAGAACGTTTGCAAACAAGTTGAAAGGAAAGCACAACTGGAAGAGATTGCTTTGAGGATCTCTACTGATGAACGGGTTCATACTAGGGGAGGCGTGCCTGCAGGTATTTAAGACTGAAGAGCTTTAAAAGTCAGAGCGAGCTCCTTGAACTAGCTTGGGAATCAAACAGGTAACTAGTGTAAGTTGTTTCAGGCCTAATATGTTTATACTGTGGTACATGCCCTGGTTACATCTAGAGTAGATTACTGCAATGCACTTTAAATGGGGCAGCCCTTGACAAGTGTTTGAAAATTTCAATTGGTGCAGAACGCTGTTGCCAGGATGTTGACTGCAGTGAGTCATAGGGACCATATCCCTCCAGTCTTGCTCCATCTACACTGGCTCCCAAATTATTATTGTTGTTGTTGTTGTTATCTAAATTTCTGAATCACCCACCCCATCCCTGAGTACACAGGGGTCTGGGCAATTTAC
Organism: Gekko japonicus; assembly: GCF_001447785.1. NCBI lineage: Eukaryota > Metazoa > Chordata > Lepidosauria > Squamata > Gekkonidae > Gekko > Gekko japonicus. Next base: position 261,661 of record NW_015177049.1, on the reverse strand, counting down.
AACAGGTTAAAAACATACAAATACAATTTAAAATTGACAATTCAATTAATCGTAATTGAACAATCTCCAGATGGTGTCTGTACTTTAATCTAAAACCCACTCTGGACATTTCTTCCATCTCATGGGCAGGTTAGGCAAGATGGAAAAAGAAGAAGGTGCCACTGCCAGCTATGAAGGAAACCGTCGCTGTCCTCAACCAAAAGCCTGGTGGAACATCTCTGCCTTATGGGCCCTGCGGAATTGCATTAAGTCCCACAGGGTCCTGATGGAAGTTGTCAGAGAGTTCCACCAGGTCCGAGCCAGGGCTGAGAAAACCCAGCTCTGGTCGAGGGCAGCTGAATGTCTTTGGGGCCAGGGATCATCAGCAGATTGCTCTCAGGTGAGCGTAACGCTCTCCAAGGGACAGTCCCAAAGATATGCTGGTCCCAGATGGCTCAAGGCCTTAAAGGTCTGGGCACAATTCAAGGTACTGGTGCCAGTGCACAGACATTCAAAATGCTGTCTGGTTTGGGACGAACATACCAGAAGGACTGCCTACTTCCTTATGAACCTAAATGACCCCCACCTTAAGAGGTTAGGCAGGTGGCAACCTGGGAGAGGGCCTTCTCAGTAGTGGCACCAAAACTCTGGAACTTTCTACCAAGGGACAGTCACCTGTCCTTTTCTGTTGCTGTCTTCCGCTAGTAGCTGAAGACTTCTTCATTTCATTCGGCTTGGCATTCCTTCAATGATCCGGCTTTCCTCCCCAATGTTTTAACTGTTGTTTTTATCTTTTGTACTTATTTTAAGCTTTGGTTTTAATGCCTTTTAAGATAATATTATCATTTGTATGTTTTATCATTGGTATGTTTTAATCTGTTAGCTATCTTAGGCCACTGCCACACGGGGGGAGGGGGGGAAGCACGGGCGAAGTGCGGCTTTTGAAAGCCGCACCAAAAGAGACACACGGCGGCGGGATCACATAGATCCCCTGAGCCACCGCGCAGTTCCTCCCCGGCATGATCAGATGCCGGGGGGGGGGGGAGCCACTGAAGGCAGAGGGCAGCAGCCAAATCGC
>NW_015177049.1:242841-260535 GCF_001447785.1 Gekko japonicus | reverse complement strand
ATTCCTAGTAAGTCCTCCTCTGTAGGAGGTTCTTTTTTGCAGCGGGTTTTCTGGATTTAGGGACGGATCGGGGACGGGTGCGCGCCGCTTCCCAGATGTTGCGGTGAGATCGCGCCCGTTTGCTGTGCCCCCGATTCGTACCTCTCCCGGGCCAAAACCTTCCGTGTGACCGGGACCTTAGTGACCCTATGGGGGTAGAAAGGCAGGGTAAAGATCTTGTAAATAAATAAATAAAATAAAATAATGTCCCACTCCTTTGAAGAAAAGCAGTCAGCTGCATTCTGCACTAGTTGAAGCTAAGGAGAAGGAGAAGGAGGAGAAAGAAAAGGAGGAGAGTTGGTTTTATACCCCGCTCTTCACTACCTGAAGGAATCTTGGAGCCTCTTACAGTCTCCTTCCCTTCCTGTCCCCACAACAGAAACCCTGTGAGGCTGTTGGGGCTGAGAGAGCTCTTTTGAGAACTGTTCTTGAGAGAACAGCTCTGTGAGAGCTGTGACTGACCCACGTTCACCCAGCTGGCTTCATGTGGAGGAGTGGGGAATCAAACCTCATTCTCCAGATTAGAGTCCACTGCCCTTAACCACTGCACCAAGCTGGCTCTCCACTACATCTAGCTGTCTTCATGAGCAGCCCCTCATAGATCTATCACATGTTTCCTGCCCCTCCTCCAAAGAGTTGAGGGTACTGTACACAGTTTTCCGTTCTCCATGGTTACTCAGTGAGGTCATTGCAGAGCACGGATTTGAATCTGGAGCTCCAGATCCTGTTCTCTAATGCATTCACATTTCTATACACTGATTGAAAGCTTGGTTCCAAAGCATACATATAGGATCTGTCCATGACCAGGAGATGTAAAGTGAGGGATACTATAGGCATACATCTGTACATTCATAACCACCATAAAGACCCATGGGATGTTGGAAGCCATATCATACAATTAGATTGCTGAAACTAAACAGGTCTGGATCTAGACAATGCCTGGATACTGAGTTTCATGATGTAAGAAAGGTGGAGTACAAATGTAATAAACAAGAGAGTGACTGGATTCAGCCTAATACATTTGAACACATATAGCACTTTGTAGCCTTATCAGTCCTGGATAAGATAAAATGTAAAAAGCTGTGGCAGTTCGATTCTGCTCTGGACCAGTAAGTTAAACCATAGGAAATTGCTATTTCTGTAGATACAGAAAAGGAATAATTTTGCAGCCAAAGTAATAGAACACATAGAATGGGGAATCTGTCCAAAGTGAATTTTAACACCAAGAAAAAAACCAACCAGTACATTATAAATCTCCGCTCATATTAGCACATATTACCCTTCTGATGCTTTTATGAGCCTTCAGAGAGAGACACTATTAGCATCATTAAAATTCAGCCTTACCATAACACTCAATGTAAAACCAGTCAGTATCTTATTGCTACCTTTTCTGTTTAGATTGCAGGAGCATAAACCAATGTTTTATTTTTTTCATTGAAAACCATGTATTTTTTTAAAAAATTATAGAGACCCAATATAATGCACAGAATCAATGTAGAAACAGTAAGCAGTTTTCATATATTGCTCTTTTCTTTCTGCAGTTCTGTGAGCAAAGTAAAAATCTACGTTTCAACAATATGTATGCGGATTGAAGAATGATTGCTATGAAAAGTCGTTCAGGTTAAAAGAACAGGAACACCCTATTAACTCTTGTTACAGATTTATTAAAAGAGTTGCCCACATGTTTTCCAAGTTACTGGCATCACTTTGCAACTCAAGACCAATAAAAAATACAGTGTTATTAAAGGTAAAATTATCTTCTGCTCTCTAAAACTATGGGAAATAATAAAGTACTTTCAGTATTTGCCTTTTTAAAAATAAATGTTAGTACCAAATACAAAGATAGCTCCCATTCTGGAACCAATATGAAAATAGTGGTTGGAGAATGTGACAATATTGTAACAACTGTCTGCTCTCATACAAACTGCCCAACAGGGGAGACCAGAGGATCGACTTTGTGTGCCCCCACTCTCAGAAAGGAAACGACAGAGATTTTTCTATTCAGTCAACACACCTATGGATTTCACTACTAGATGACTAGATTACCCTGGAGGTCCCTTCCAACTCTATGATTCTATTCTATTATTCTTCTGGTGAGTTCTCAGATGAAGATGTTGTTTATTTTGCCAGGTTTCTCACAAGAGATAATTACCACTTTCTTTGTTCAGACAGACTCCTTGTCTCCTGCCACTTTTTATTGATGTTGATGATTTTTTGGCAGAATGCACAGAGAAGTGGCTTTACTACTTTGTTCTCTTAGGACAATGTCAGCTGTACAGTAGTAAACAATGTCCCTCAAAGTACAGGCAGTTATTACTTACAGTTTGCATTCTGGAAACAAAAAGCATACAGGATTTAAAAAAACCACACCAGAAATCTGTCCATTTTTCCATTGGGGTAGTCTTTTACCCCATATTGTGGTAAAGGGGGTAGAAAAATACCCCAAGATACAAAAACTTTCACTATTATTAATGTTAATTGTTTTCCCCCGTTAAGTTTCCTCAAGCATGTCTTATGAGGAGTCTATCGCTGTTGTCTTCTCGGCAACGACCCTTCCCCGACAAAAAGACCATGTCCGGCTCTTCCAGCGTCGTGGCCATGAAAAAAGTGGTGCAGCAGCTGTGCCTCGAGGGCAGCGTGAGCCGTGTGAAGGTTTCCCAAGCTGCAGCTGACTTAAAGCAGTTCTGTCTGCAGAATGTACATCACGATCCCCTGTTAACAGGCGTTTCTTCAAGCACAAATCCATTTAGACCTCCAAAAGTGTGTTCCTTTCTCTAACGATGTTGTTCATGATCTTCTAATGACTTTTCATATCTGTGTGTATGGTGAATATGGAAACTAAGGAGAGTGGATTGGAACCTGTACAGGAAATTTCACCTTAATGTGCCAACTTAGTGCTAGTAATACTGTTACTGTTGTCAAACCTACTACAAACTACCTCTGTGAACAAACTGTGACCAATTTCCCACAAGCGCTGCTCCGCACTCGCTCTTCCCTTTTGCCCCAATGGTACATGTCAATTTCACACAAGCTGCTGCGCTGCCGCATTTTGCCCCCACAGCTTTGCGTGATTTTTCCCACGTCTACTCAATCCTGTTTTTTGAGGATTGAGTTGACGCGGGGGAAATCACGCGAAGCTGCGGGGCAAAATGTGGCCGCGCAGCAGCTTGTGTGAAATTCACATGTACCATCGGGGCAAAAGCGAAGACCGAGTGCGGAAGAACGCTTGTGGGAAATCGGCCTGTATGTTAGTTGGAATAACTTCTGTATCATGAGGAAATCAGTTTTATATTCAGCAATAAAGAGTTAATGATTTTTTTGGGGGGAAGTATGTCTTATGAGGCAATGCATAAACATATCAAAGAAATAAAGTAGGATATTCTGGCCAGAGATAATTAGTTTGGATCCAAGGCCAATTTCCATAAGTGGAAAGGGGAATGATTTTTGCCAATTTCCCCTTTCATCGCAGATGACTGATTTACTTCTCACAATATTATTTTTTGACACCTAAAAGCATTTATTTTAGGCAACAAACTTAAATGTGATAATGTGTACATAAAAGTGTACACAGTATGCCAAACAATGCCAGGAAAATTAATATTGATACAATGGTCTTCTAAATGAAACATTAAAAATGAGCTGGGACAGGAAGACAAAAACATGAAACACACTTATTTTCAGTCAGCACAATGCTTCAAATTGAGAGCAATCCTAAACATTTCCAAACGTTCCTCATAAAACTGCCAAAGTCCAACTATTTTTAAAAATTGATTTTTTACATCAATAATAAAAATCTGGTGACAAACATTATAAAAGCAAATATCAGGCTGTCTTTACTCTGTTAAAATTTAGAATATTCCAACAGAACCACAGGAGTAAACTCACTTAGAAGTGATATGTGTTTTTATAAAACAAACAGCAATATGTATGACTTCTCATAATATTCTTGAGGGTCCTGTTTTCTCTGGAAGCAGCACTTGAGGGAGCCCCATGGGAACAGGGTGGCAAAAACCCTGCATTCTGCTGATGGATGAACCTTCCTGTGACAGACAGGAGACTATCCTGCTCCTGAAGGGAAAAACAACCAGTCAGCTGAGCCTATGGAAGTGCTGCTCCAGCATCCAGTCACCTTTCAGGAAGTGGATGGAATCTTGGGGGGGGGGACTCGGGGGAGCACAACAGGAGATTGCTCAGGGAGAGGGCACTGGCTCAGCAAAAGAGCAGACAGAGTAGCTCTGCCTTGCAATGTGGCAGAATAGGCTTGTCCCTGGTAAAGAGCAGTCCTCGTACCATTTCGTCTGACTCTTGGGAAAGGGCTGTCTGGTGTGGGGTAGAATCCTATGTGTGAGAGAGGATCCAACCTAGTGGCTAGTCAATAAAAGCCTGTTTGCACTGAAAGTGTTAAAGAAAATTCAAACCGCGCTCTGAAGGCATAATTAGCTTAAATTTATGTGCCTCAGCCAGGTTTCTCCTTTTACTACTTGGAGACCTGTGCTGCTGGTCTGTTCTTTGAAAGAAAACCTGTAAATAAACAATTCTTCTTTGTTATTGATATACAGCTCCTGCCTCAGTGATCTCTGTGTTCTACTCACTCACCAGAAAACTTACTTCATGGCAGTGAACCCAAAGTCTTTACACTTGCTACTTTAAGGCTGTGGTCACACGTGCCATTTGGTGCGGAGGGGAAGCGAGCCTATTTCCCCCAGTGGAAATTGACACGACGACGTTACAAGATCACACATCCTTTGTAGCTGCAGGCTCAGCCCGTCACTGCCCAATCAGATGGCTCATTCAGGTGAGTGTTTGTTTGTTTGTTTGCCTTTTGTTTCCCATGCACATAAATGAGGAATTGCACCTCCGCACTGAGGGTTCCCCATGGAGTATGCAGTTATGCGCATACTGCTAAGTGAAGGGAAAAAAGGGCACAGAGTCAGGATGGAATGAGCAGACCATCCTGGTGGCATGAGAGCATGCCTGAGCAATCAGACAGGGGAATGTCTGTCCATAGCCTGTCAGCTAGCATTAGTACCAGACTTTCCCTGGTGTTTTTAAACTCCGCTTCTGTGGCAGAGCAGCACGGGGTGCCGATAACTGTGGGACCTTTCCCAGATGTTGCAGTTTGATCATGCCCTTTAGATCCATCAGGCATTCACAGCTGAGTCGGATCTAAAGGCACGTCTGACCGTGGCATAAGAACATCTTCTAACTGAGGGGAAGGTTTACACTTCAAAACAAACCCAGTTCCTCAAAATCATAAGAGGCTGTGTGGGTTAGGGTTGGAAAAGGCCTATCCTGTCACACTCCCATTAACAGAAACTGAACTTTGCATCCAACCCGTAGTTTGTAAAACTGACAGAGGAAGATCTAATGCCAGCACTGTCTTCTAAGACATGATACAAGTTTCTGAAGGATTTGTAGTTCACTAAGGAACTAACAATATACAATATATCTGAAGAAGTGAGCAGTGAATCATGAAAGCTCATACCCTGCCACATATTTTGTTAGTCTTTAAGGTGCTACTGGACTCTTGCTCAAAAATAAACAATGGCCCCGGTCACACGGGCTGGGTATCGCGGGGGGGAGGCGTGGCTAATTGCCCCGGAGGAAACTAACGCGCGGCCGCCCAAGCACACGTCCCGGTCGAGGTCTTGTGGTTAGGGGGGAGATGCCGACCAGACGGGTATCCTGCAGCATGGCACAGAAGCCACACCACGCAATTGCACTAGCAATCGCTCTTTGTGTGCATGCGCTGTTGGGTGCTGTTGCGCAACCTGCAAAGATGGGCGCCGGATGCCACGTAAGTCCACCAGAAACACGATCAGACGCCCGCTCTTGGCCCGCAGTTTCCGGAAACTAGTACCTTGTAAGTACTAGTTTTTTAATCCACACCTTCGGCGAGGAGCCATGGATTCACCACAGGAGCACTGTGCTTCCCAGATGTTGGGGTGTGATCGTGCCCGGAAAAATCCGCAGGACTCCCGTGCCTCTCCCGCGGCAACTTTGCCGTGTGACCGGGGCCAATGTTACATAAGCATTTGTGACACTTTACTTAGAGATATCTAGCTCCCCTATCACTCTGACTTGCCAGAACCTCTCATAAAGAACATATAAACTCTCAGGAGTAGATGGATTGTGCTCTTAATTTGTTATCTTCATGCTAATTAACAAGAAGACTGAAGTGAGCATTAGTCACCACCAGGAGAAACAACTGTGAACACAGAGCACTGGTTCACAGAACAGTCTAGGGAAGTTCCTATATATGTGGAGATCAGTGTGGGTTGTCCTAATTTTGTGTGCGTTGGTGGATTGTGCTGAATGGGTTCCCCCACCAAGTTAAATATTTTCATTGGATTTTTTGTTTGGTTCCTTATATATGAGTTGGTAGAAATGTCCACCCGAAACAATCACTCTCTCATTATAGAAGTTATCATTGAAAGAAGATGATAGAATAAGAGTTCTCATAAACAATCTGGGGAGATTTGTTCTAGATGGAACATCTCGTAAATGTTAGGGCTACCTAGGTATTCAGCACTATGTACTGAATGCCGATAGAGAGAACCACAGAGTTCCAGAAGAATAACACTAAGTAAGGCATTATTTTATCATTTTATTTTCTGCTCAAGGCTATCACTATATGAGCAGTAATAGACAGGTAGAATCACAGAGTTCAAAGAAATCTGAAGGTAAGATACATACTGTTCTAATTAACCAAATACACACCTTTTACTTTGTTACATTGAGCTTGACTTGCTATTTTGTTAGGCAAACTGGAGAGAGACATTTCAGATTCTTTCACAGTTTCCTTGGGGTTTCACTACCTTGAATAATTTGGGTTACAACTGTAATAACTGCTTGTATCACTGCTTATGCTTGACTCTAGATCATCATTATATCTAATTCTGAACCAGGTCATAGAGTACAGGTCAAAAAAACCCAACACAATGAGTCCAGGAACAGACAGGGCATTTTTCTTGTCTTGTCTTGTCTTGTCTTTTCTTTTCTTAACAGGGCATTTTTCTATGAGCCCCAGGTTTGCAGAAATATATGAAATGTAAAAAAAAAAAAAATCTATTGGGGTTTTTAAAGAAATCAAGATTATAACAGCAATGTCTGCTTCTTTAAGAAAGGTGGGGGATCCAATCCATTATTTGAAGTTATAATTTATACAAGCATGACTGATCAAGCAACATTAAGTTAGGTAGAAAGTGCTCCTTGATAGGTTGTTGGGGTGTGCAAGGAAGCACATCTCTCCTTATAATAAAGGAGTTTTCGTGTGAGACGTTCCACACACCTCCCCAGCCTTTGGGTCCCGGGTCTGTCGCTCAGGAGGGGGGCCAATCCCTTCTCTGCGTTGCCTCCCTCCATCGCCTCTGTCCTGCCCACAGACCTGCCGGGCAGCGACTTGCCCTCAGTCTCCAGGGAGCCGCCAGGCGGGATGGATGCTCTGGCAGCTGAAAGCCTCTGTCGCCCACCGCCTCGCCACCTGGCCTATGCCCGCACAGGGACCAGCACCCTGCTGGCCCGTGGAGCGCTCGAGGTGGCCCTGACGCTGCTGCCACCTGGCTGTCCATGGAGACTGTGCTGACCCCTTCCGCCACCCCTTGAGCCGGGGAGCTTGCCAGGGGGCCGACAGCGCGGGCCCAGCCCTCATTCCCCACCCGGCTTCCTCCCGCTGCAGCTCCCACGAGGACTCCCTTGCTTGCCACCGCTCCAACATGACGTGCAGCACTCGGTTGGAGCCAGCGAGCCGTGCCGCCACTGCGTGTGAACAGGACCCACACCACCTTCCTCCCCCCACCAGTCCACCTATGACTGCCACTGTGAGGCAGCCAGCTGCAGCACCGTGCCCACCCTCCCTGATGCGCCAGTGCCTCGAGCAGGCAGTGAGGAGGACAAGGCCAGGCACCTTGACCTGCCGGCCCTTTGCGTGGGCGGGGGAGAGGGACAAGCCCGGCTGCCTAGGCTCACCGCCACCACCTCCATTGCATGGCAGTGGTGGCAGGAACGAGGCCGCCTGCCTTGGACCACCGGGACCACGAATGTGCGGTGGGGGGAGGAGCGCCTTGGCCCACCAGGCCGTCCATCTTGGCCCGGCAGCCCCTTGGGCAGCTGGGGTGGGGTTCCGGCAGCCTTGGCCCACCGGGGACTCAAACGGCTGGGGAGGGGGCAGCGGGAAGGAGGGGGCACCGGGTGGCTGAGCTAGTGCCTATTGTCTTCACTGCTACAATGGGCCTGCTTCCTAGTGGGGGATAAAACCATTGGGAATTCTCCCCCCTCTCCACCCATAGGGTGAGACGGCTGAGTTCTGGGATCAATACTTTCTTGCATACCTAGGTGAGCAGGAAACTGCTTCCTTAACCTGAGCACTCCAGTCCAAGTGAGAGGCATTTTTAGCTCCTTCTCCTATGTCTGCTGCAGTGAAGAGATTAGATGGGATGCACATGCCATTCTTCTTCCCATCAAATATCTGAGCAGCCCAATTTCTTCTTCTACCTCTGCTTGTTGTGTTTCTTTAACTGGCGCTTAACTGTTTTCACCAGTTGTGGCCCCCACCTTATGGAATGGCCTGCCTGATGAGATCCAGAAGGCCCCCACTCTCCTTTGTTGTTCAGTCGAACAGTCGAGTCCAACTCTCCACGACCCCATGGACCAGATCACGTCAGGCCTTCCTGTCTTCCACCGTCCTCTGATGTTTGCACAATTTCATGTTCATTGCATCTATGACACTGTCTAACCATCTCATCCTTTGCCGTCCCCATCTTCTTTGACCTTCAATCTTTCCCAGCATCAGGGTCTTCTCCAGTGAGGGCTCCCTTCTCCTCACTCTCCTGGCATTCTGCAAATATGCAAAACTGAATTATTCAGGAGAGCACTGTTACACAGGTAACAGGGCTATAATATAATGGAACTGTTCGGAAAGATGCCTGCCCTGCCCTGGATAGCCCAGGCAACCACAATCTTGTCAGATCTCGGAAGCTAAGTAGGGTCGACTCTGGCAAGTACTTGGATGGGAGATCTCCTTGGAATACCAGCAGTCGGGAGGCGGGGGCAGGCTTTATTCAGCCACCTCTCTGAAAATCCTTCAGCCCCTCAGTAGGGGTCAGTCACCAGAGGTCTCCATGACTTCCAGGTGTACACACAGTCAGTCACCAGAGGTTGCCATGACTTCCATGTGCAAACATACCCACACAAGCACATACGAAAACTACAAAAAATACCCAAAAAAGAAAAAGAAAGGTGCTTTAACAAAGAAGAAAGGAATGTGGACTAACTGTTGATATATTCATTATCATAATATATGATTTCTGCATCATTTAAAATGTCATGTTAATCCTTATGTTTGGTTTCAGATTTCTGTAATCCTAATCCTATTACATTGCTTATTGGATGTTTCATCTTGTTGCCTGTACTGACTTGCACTGTGTACTCCACCATGAACCTCAGTGAGCAAGACAAACCATATACACTATAAATCATGCAAATAAAATAGATAAATAAACCTCGTGAAACTACGTCGTGATATTTCAGCAGCCATTTTGAGGTTGCTAGGCAACCTGCAAGGGGGTGGACAGACTAAAAAAGGTAAAAGAGGGAGTGAAGGTGAAGCTGGTAAGGTAGGAGCAGAAAAAGTGTAAAGGGAAAGCTGAAGATGGGGGGAAAGAAAACAAAAGGTGGGTGAGGGAGAGGGAGAGTCTACAAGCAATGGCACGGGAGAAAGAGAATGGAGAAACTTGACTCCCCCCCAGGGAGTCATCACAGGTCCCCAGAGTTCCAGGGGAACTGATCTCTGTCATTTGGACAGCACTTGTAATTCTTGAGTGATCTCCAGCCCTCACCTGGAAGTTGGCAACCATTGTTCCCCTGGAGGAAATAGCTGCTTTGGAGGATGGCATCTGTGGCATTATACTCTTCTGATATATTCTCCCCTCCTTAAACCCCACCCTCCCCAGGCTCCAACCTCCTAATCCCTAGGAATTTCCTAACTTGGAGCTGGCAACCCTATCTCCTTCCCACCCAACAGCAAACCTACTTTTTCTGACCCTCTGTCTTAAGCTATCCGTCTCCCCTGGCAGCCTCTACTTAGGAAAACTATGGCCCAGTTGCGTAGTGCCATCCACTGGGCCAGGCCCACTTGTATGGTAGGGGGGGAACCCTCAAGGACTTGTGGGGGGGGTGCCTGACTTTCCCCTGTATCCCCCTCCCCACAATATTTACCCTTTCCCTCCCCCTGGCATGACCTCTCCCCTTTACCTGCCTCATTCTCTCCTTCTCAGCCATTCAGCAATCTACCTTTTATTTGCCTCTCATCTTCAGCTATACTATTTCTTTACTTCATTTATACCTCAGCTTTCTCCACAGTGGGGACCAAAGCAGCTCACATTATTCTCCTTTCCTTTTTATCCACACAACAACCCAGTGAGGTAGGTTTGTGTAAAAGTATGTGACTGTTCACTTCCACAGCAAGATGGGGATTCAAACCTGGGTATCCCATACTGTTAGCCAAATTGCCTTGTTTTATTAATAAGCATGGGGAATTATGAAGATTAAACGGCAAAAGACATAAAATATAGGATCATAACCCGTGTATACCAGTCAGGATTCCCAGAGCCCGTGAATAGATGAGGCGGCTAGGTTGCTAAAACAATCAATTTCTTTACTAAATATTCTCAATCATACAAATAATTATCAAACATCCACACTACAACACAGGACTAAGAATACAGAGTTGAAAGGATAGTGACCTTTGCATGAGCAGAAGTATTGCTGGTGAGTAATACGTTACCTGTCCAACAAGACGAGCAGATCATGCAGTGAAAAAGAGACAAATGGGCGTGGGGGTGAACCGTGAGCTGACCAGCAAGACATGTGGACTGATTCCAAACCGGCCAAGAATGGAACCAACAAGGTAGGATGGACGAAAGAGGCACAAGAACAGAGAGCGAACTCAGGGAGAGCTCACCTTAAATAGCTAAATTGTGACCTGAGGCGATAACTGGTTCCCAGGTAATATTAGGGGGGAAACTATACTCTGGAAGGGGGGGCATAAAGGGATTGACAGTTGGGCAATTTAAAATTGATGGTTGGCAGGGAGTGACACCTCTGGGGGAAGGAGGTGAGACAAAGGAGAGGGTGAAGGGATCCAATCACATTGCTGGTCCAGTGCTTCACATTAACAATCCAATGCTTGGTTTTATCTGGATGGGTGGCAGGAAGGTTTAATCATTGCTATTTTCTTTAGCCAGACAGCAGTCTTTGTTTGACAATGACTTAGGAGGAAGGGGAGGAATGTGCTACGCGGTGAAGAAGAGATCTCTTCATGGCTTCTGTGTAGGAAACTGGTCCTTTGTCAGATTCTCTTCAGGGCTGCTACTGTCTCTGTGCGCGTGGAATCCAGGGCTACTAGTCTGTATCACAGTCCTTGCGCTGACGCAGAGGTGTAGGGGCAGAAAGCTTCTGTAGTCCCAGGTCCGCATATGGTTTGGCATACTTCTTGGGCACAAGGCTTCCCTTGGCCACTGTGTACAGTCCATAGTCCAGCATTGGGCACTTCTCTGAGGACCACAGCTCTGTCCATTGCCCTGGCACATGCTCTTCACAGTTTAACAACACAGTAATATTAAAGAGTCTTTAGTAATACCATCTGAAGTGGCTTCATGGCAACAAGCCCCTACTCTGAAGCTCTAACCGCCACACCACACTGTCTTTCTTAGGGTGGCTGCTGTTGAACAGTAGCAAGCAGCCAGGCCTAGCTTAGTCATTCAAGTCAGGTGGTATCAAGTTACTCAGAGGTTACTTCCAGGCCTAGGGTTGCCAGCCTCTAGGTGGGACCGAGAGATCTCCCAGAATTACAACCCCAGATGACAGAGATCTGTCCCCCCTGGAGAAAATGGCTGGTTTGGTATCCAGCTGAAGCTTCTCCCCTCCCGAAACCCTGCCTTCCTCAGACTCCACCCCCAACTATCCAGGAACTTTCCAATCTGAAGCTGGCAACTCCAGTCAAGCCTGGCCCTAATGATTCCTCCCTCAAAGGCCAAAAATAGGCATGGAAATGGCCCTGCCTCCCCCCCTGCCTTTTACTCAGAGAAACCCAGCTTGTAATGCTGTGGTTGCCTAGCAACAGCCACCGAGGGAATCTGTTGCTTAAAGCTACAGGTGCTCCTTTTATCATTTTTTACTTTTTAAAACTTCCCAATGTATTAAGATTTCACATTTTTCTGCAAACCTGGACCCCTTTTCAGGTTTGCAGAAAGATTTGTCTTGCCCTTTCACAGCTCCACTCACAGTATTTTAAGTATCCAAATATTGGCTGACTTTGCTATTGGAATATAAAATTCCTGGGGGGGGGCACTTCTTATTTCCCTTAATTATGAACACTTTGTTCCACTCCCCTCTTATCATTCTTTAACCAGCTACTAATTCATAATAGGTTAAGATCCCATGATTGCTAAGTTTACACAGGAGCCTTTGGTGAGGGGCTATAAAGTGTTTTAAAGTGTTATATTAAAGTGTTTTAAAGTGTTATATGACTTAGAGGGACATATAACACTTTAAGTGTATATAGCTGGTCAGCTTTGCCATAGCACTTAGGCATGATAATTTGCATTTAAACAAAGCTAAATGTGAAAAGAGATAAGGTCCAGCTAGACATCATGGTGTCCTCATGGTAGCCATAAGGATGTTGCCCCCATTGTTAGCAAGCAGACCCCTCCTCCTGCTGAGGGCAGTTTATAGGTAAAAGAGCCAGAAAAACCCCCTCTATATACCACTCCAATACCTTAAGTACAGGGCACTGCTTGGGCCAAAATGGACCAAGATGGATGCCAGTCGGGTAGAGGGTTGGGAAAGCAGTTTTCAAGGTGTGAGTCAGAGCAGCTGGCTGGCCACTACCCCCCCCGCCCCTGGAGAGATGCATTACTTAGAACAATGGATCACCCAGGACCTATTGAGTCACTCAGAATCCCTTCAGCACCCAAGCCTAACTTCCCTTTCACCCATTACCCTTGATTAAGCAGTGATTAATCAATGCTTAAATCTATTCGCTTTCCTCATCACTCTTCCTGTCTGGTGCTTGCAAGGCCATCAAACCTCTCCCACCTCTTTGTCTACCTCCAGTAGAACCATCAACTCATTGTCTTCTGACAGTGAGTCAACCTGCCTCAGGATATGTTTCACTCTATAAATACATCATCCTGCTGCCCCAGCAGTGTGTGTGTGTTCTTGGATCCCCCTCCCACCCTCACTTGGCGTGGTTTTTCTCTTGCTTCCCAAAATGCTGGCCATTTCCTCTTCAGCTTTGCTGCTTCCATGGACCTCTCCAAGACCAGTAATCATCACTCATTCCTACAAAAGCTTTCCCCTTTCCTCTCTGATCTTCCTTAGTTAGCTCTTGTATGTGTTTGTTGTGTGCACCTTTGTTTATTCTGGGTTTTTTTTGTTCCAATAAAAACCTTTGCCCAAAATAACTGCCTGGTTATTTTAAAGAGTTCTCATAGGGATACCCCGAAACTAGAAGAAGTGATAAATTGATGGGGGTAGCTGAAATAGATAAATTGAGTTTAATGTTAAAAGGGAAAAGTGAAGAAAGTTTTGCAAAATGATGGTCGGGAATGTACAAATGGTTAGAGAATGGATAAACGACTCTAAGTGGTAGGTATATTAATGAATTAACGAGCATGTACAAAAACTAATAAATAAAATTATTTTTTTTTAAAAAAGAGTTCTCATAGGGACAAATCCCTGCATACATAGGTGGAGATCTCAGTTACCCACCTCTCGTTCTGTCTCCAAGCTAATTCCCACAAACTAAACGGAGACTGTGTACTTTAGGTAAAACCACTGTAAAATCATTTTAAGATTCTGCAACAGCCTGATCCTGATCAAGCCTGCAAAGCACACTCTTGTTCCTCCCATACCTTTTCAAGTGCAATAACAGCCTGGGAGGGGCTGTTCCAGTGCAGTGGGAGTCAATCAGCAGGCTCTCCCTGCATTTCTAAACGGCTTTATAATAGCAGTGTTGTCTTTATGGTGCCTACAAGGACACTGTCATGTCTAGTTTGGCCCAAAAACTACATTTTCATACCAAGAAGCAGTAGAACAAATTATAATTTTAATTGCTGAGCGACCAAAAATAGAAAAGGTTTAGCTGTTAATCTGGGTCAGGTTTATGTGCTCCTACACAGGCCCCTATGACTGTTTATCTCCTGTAATCTAATTTATTCTTTCAGGGGTCTGGATTTCCAGTCATTCATGTCAAACTTGTTAAACATGCCTTAGGGGTTATTTTTTATTTAAAGGGATGGTTGCTAACTCTTAATCAGCTACAACTAATGCTGCCAACCTCTAGGAAACACCTTTAATGATTTGTTGCTCACTGGATAATTAAAGAAGATATATTTTTCCTCAACAAGAACTTGCTATCATATCATGGTTGTTTTTCCTTACTAAGTTCAGCCTGTCCCATGATCTCTTGTCCTTGACTTGACTTGACGCAACCTCTAGGAGGTGGCCGGAGTCCTCCTGGGATTACAACTGATCTCCAGGTGACAGCGATCAGTTCCTCTCAAGAAAATGACCACTTTAAAAGGCGGGCTCTATGACATTATACTCCACTGAAGTTCCTCCTCTCCCCAAACCCTGCCCTCCTCAGACTCTATGCCCCCCCCCGATCTCCAGGTATTTCCCAACCAGAGTTCCCAGGTTCAATTGTCATGCTGGTGGGGGAGGGGGAGGGACTTTCCAGGAGTGGGGAGGAGCGTCACGACATGCATACGTAAACAGGAAGTGATGTAGGCACATGAGGGATGTCAGGGGGCAATGCTCTGGTTTTGGGGCAAAACTCTATGGTAGAATTTGCTTCAACACAGAGAGTTTTGCCCAAAAACCAGAGCATCACCCCCCGACATCCCCAGCTCTGGTTTTCATAGGCACATCGCGGTGATTGGAGGGGAGCGCCTGAAAGCAGGAGACCCCCACCTGTAATGGGCACTCTGGCAACCCTATTCCCAACCCAGAACAGGCAACCTTAGCTACAACAGAGGAGCAGGTAGCCATGGGTATATATTCCAGGATTCGTTGAGAGGGAGCCACATATTTTCTCATATGAAGGAACCCATCAAGTCAAGGTAGGGTGCTAGGGAGCAATCCTATGAAGGTCTATCAAGAAGTAAATTGCTTTCCTCCTACATGAGAAGGTAAGCGCTTCTACATGAAGGGCAAAGTATGGCTTTAGTCCTCAGTGTCTAATGCTCTTACAGGACAGCAACAATCCAGACAGATAGAGGCACCTGCAGGTAAGGAATAGAACAGCACAAGATTACAAAAAGATGGAGGAGAATTAAAAGAAGAATTAGAAGCAGCAGTAAAAAAAAGCCACATGCAACCAGGAAGGCAGTCCCATTTCCACCAAAGAACTTTCTAACATTTCAGAAAATCTCATCTGTACAGCTAGCAAGAGTGGCTTTCCAGTACAAGCCCACTAGCATACCACTACCCTACCCATGTCCATGGGAGAAGTGTTTAAGAGCGATGGCTGTCCTGGGCCAAACTGTAATTTTTGTCCCATTACAGTGTCTAAGGTTTCCAGGTTTTGAAGCATCTCATACCACTTATGAAAAGATCCAGAACTAACTCCTTGCAGCACAATCCACACTGCTGCAAACAATGCAACTGTGGCATCCTGTCAGATTGTTTCCGCACAATACGTTGCTTCTTCTTCCATCCTACTGAAGGGTATGTTGGGAGAGCCTGAAATTAAACTGCTTGCAGTATGTCAGAGACTGGGAAAGCTTGACTGATCTACCAAATGCACATCCTGAAGATCACTTAAAGTGATTAGCTAATCTCTTAAAACCTCTGTCTGCTTCATTGTATTCACATTCAGGATGGTTAAAGAGCAACAGAAAGGAAAATACTTTTTTTCCTCCACAGCACATCCCTACAGATTAATTGGGGATGCTAATCCACCACGGAGGGTGGATTATTCTGGATTAATTAACATGCAAGACATGTGCCTGTGTGGTATAACAAAGTTTCACATCTTGAAAGTACAGTATTAAGAGCTCCTGAGCACTATAGCATGTTTGATCCCATGTAAATTGCAAAGTTTGAATTTCAAAAACTCTGGCACCTTGGTTTTTTCTCCTATACAATGTTGAACAGTGCCTCCAAGTATGTGCAGAGTTGTTTTTGTTAAATTCTTTCCTTGAAAGAACCAACTTTCTGGCCAAAACCCAACTGGATCACACTCGATAGATTTCAGAACAATGGTCACATTAGTCCGTTGCTGCAAAAAATAAAAAAAATAAAAAAAGCATGAACACACCTGTGGCACTTTAAGAATTAATTTATTGTAGTGCAAGACTTTACGATGCAGGCCTTATGAAAACATTAAGTGCTGCACACATGCACACTGCCAGCTAGAAACACCAACATAAAAATATCTTTTCTGCCTTTATATCCTCTTATTTTGACCACTGGCCAGGACTATGAAATTCTGGCTCGCTAACAACCTTAACATGTAAGATTTGGTGGGGGTCAGGGGAAGGAAAACTCTCACCCCACAGATCAATCCTTGCACTTTCCAACAGGAATGTATGTTTTCCATATTTCATATATCCCATTTGGACTGTTTTAATAATTTTCTTGATCATAAGTGACCGCACCCTGTTAGGCTGTATGGGGCCCTTAATCCTTGCTCTAATGTTTTCTCATTAGCTACTCAGCGTTGGCCACACCAGTCGCAGCAGCTAAGCACAGCAGCCTCAGGCACCACTGGAATTAATTACGAGAAGAAACACTGCTGTTTTGGAATTGTCATCTTGAATTTATCACTTGCCACTTAATGTAACTCATCTGACCTAATACCTCTTCTGTGTCATGGGGGGGCAGGCTTTGGCACCAGATCCACCAGGGTAATAGCAGGGGTTTTCGGCATGCCTAATGTGCCTGTATATCTGAGCTCACATCTGCTTGAGGACTGGATACAATCCTACCCTGGAGGCAAAGCACGCTAACAATGCCCCTAGCAAATTGTAGATTTTTGCCCATACGTCATGTTGCATCTGAAGCCAGGAGTGACTCGGAGGTAGGGGCGGTAAGATAGAATTTTCGCTGTTTGGAGATGATAATCTTTCATTACATTGGACAGAACAGGTTCCCCCCCCCCTTCCCGTTTGCTTCACTGATGTTAGTGTTTTCTGGAAATAATGAAATGGGCTATTTGTGTGTAAATGAATAACTGGCTCTGAGGGAGGCACAGAGAGATGGCTCGTGGAGTTTAGGCCTGTGGCAATGTCTTTTTTTAAAAAAAATGGAAATAAATTGCTCATTAAAATAATACACACAAAGAAGCAGATTTCAGTGGCAATTCTGTGACTGTGGTTAGGTGAGGGGTGGTCATTCAGTTCAGACTTCTTCCTCCTAATGTCCCCCCCCCCCAAAAAAAATTAATCCTATTTTGGAAAGGATGAAGTTTTGCCTGATATTTTTACAGCCTATTCTTTGCTTATACTCCAAATCTCTTTAAGCAAGAATCTTTGTTAGGGATTTTATAAATAAAACTGATGTTTCGCGTACATCCCTAGAACATAACAAGCAGACAGAAGACTGAATTTCTGCTGTCTGAACTGCAAGGTCTTGATTTAAATGTTTATGGCA
>NW_015177049.1:210528-242775 GCF_001447785.1 Gekko japonicus | reverse complement strand
GCAATGGCAATCCTAATGATAAAAAGATAAATAACAAACCTGGATCTAGTAGCATTTTTAATAATGAGGATTCTCAAAATATTTCTCAAACAACCGTTCCTTTGGTGTTGTCACTGTATACACTCAGTACAGTGAAGTTAGAAAGATGTACATGGCCATATAAACATTAATAGTTACCCTATTGTGTTTTAGAAAGACTATTTATAGAGAAAGTACAAAATGTCTCCCTGAAGTATACTTAAGACGTAAGCTACCATAATCTTCCTGCTCATGCAGCAGGAAATCTAATACACCAACACAATAAACTGTAGGAAACAAAGGTTTTATGCAGCATTAAGAGGCACCTTAAAGTTATTTTTAAGGGCTGAGAAAGCGAGGACCATTTTTTAAAGAAGAATGATAATACAGCCATAACATGCAGATTAAACAGATTGCAAAAAGCGTCCAGTTCCGTGCAGTGTTTTTGTTGAGTCCCTTTCATTGCGCAATCACCTTAGGATTGATCTGCAATGTTTCCCAACAGATCTAATACTGCAAGCTAGGGTCGTATACCCAGTATGCAAGAAGCCACTCCCCCGACTCGTGCATCAGTGCCTTCAAATTTAAAAAGCAGTGTGGATTTGACATGAGAGTACCTAATAAGGAAACTACCTTGGGTATGAATATGTACCAGTCCCCACTCCCTTCACCTCCTGGTGAGGTTTAATATTGGTAGCTACCAAGCCCAGTTAACAAACTTGTTTGAAACCCATGGGACATTTAAACAGCAGCTCAGAGTCTCAATGCAAGGAGTTGCTGTTTGAGAAGCCATCAGAAATAATTCTTGTCATGCATAAGCAACAGGGCACCCTTGCTTAGAATAATCTGGAGAGACGCATTTGATGAATACCAGCGCAAAAGCAAATTGAGTGACTAGTTTTCTCCTTGGTCCATCATTGCTTTCTGCTACATGTTCTCTTTTCTTACTTTCATGTTTGTTCACTGCACCCCTCAATCCCCATCTCTTCTTTTGCTCATGTTTTAATTAGATATTTCTGCTATGGCTGAAAAGTACTGAGTTTGGACATGTGGCATAGTGATCAGCTCATAGTTTATTAACTCACTGGAAATTAGAAGACAAACTAGCTGGTCTGTGACCGGCTTTTATCCGTGCACACACACACACTCAAAACACCCCCCCCCACTCCCTGTGATGGGCTCTATTTACACTACCTAGTCCCCATTGGTACATACCAGGATCCGCGCGAGCCCATTGGTCCATGTTAGGATCCTACCAGTCTACTGTTCCTAGACCCGAAGTTCTGTTTGACCGCATGGCCAGCCTAATGTTGGTGAGGCTATCTTAACACATAACACCCCTCCCCCCATAGTTCCAAAGTCCTAACAAATATAGTCTTTGAGATACTCTGGACATCTCTGCTTGTGAGTTGAGCGGCGTGGCTCCGTTGGGGGACCGCAGGAGCTTCTGTTTTGGTCGGCCGATCTCTCAGGTGGATCAGGGGTAGTTGCTGGCATTGCCCTGGCTGTTGGAGAAGGGTCGGGAGTATCAGCAGGAACTGAGGCAGGAACGGGAGATGGAACTGTGTTGGGGATTGCTGGCTCCTGTGTGTGTGCTCTTCTGGTTCTGGCTCTTCTTCGCCTTCGCTGTCCTCAGCCTCTTGGGTCTCATGTTTTTCCAAGGGAAGAAGGCATCGGCACAACTGGTCCATGTGCCTCCGCAGGATCTGACCATCTTCTGTCCCTCAAGGAACTGGCCAAACCTCCGGTGCATGCATCGGACATTGCAACCACTTCAGCCAAGGACTCCACAATTGCCAGGGTCCTCAACTGGGTGTGGAGGGGGTGGCCGTTGAGGAATTCAAGCCGTTTGCATCACGGCAATGCGAACTCTCTGTCCACAGAGGATGTTTATTGTGGGGAAACAGGGTGGTGGTTCCCCCCAAACTGAGAAACCAGGTTCTTGAGGCGCTGCACGAATGCCACCCCGGCATAGTGAGAATGAAGGGGCTAGCCCGAGGTTACTTTTGGTGGCCAAAAATTGACTCTGACATCGAAAGTTGGGTACAGAGATGTCACGAGTGCCAGCTGTCCCGGCCTGATCCCCCACATGCCCCAGTACAGCAATGGGAGAAATGTCACCAGCCCTGGTCGCAAGCCCACATCGACTTTGCGGGACCATTTCAGGGCTAAATATTCCTAATAATTGTCGATGCATACTCAAAATGGCTAGAGGTGGTCCCGACCTCTAAGATGACTGCAGTAACGGTAATTAATGCGCTGTGCCGCATTTTTGCAATGCATGGGTTGCTGGACACTCTCGTATCCAACAACGGGACCTGTTTTACCGCCTCAGAGTTTCAAGAATTTTTGGCGGCAAATCTAATCCAGCAGAGCACGTCCGCACCATTCCAACCGGCTACCAACGGCCAAGCCGAAAGAATGGTGTGGACCACGAAGGAGACTCTGACCTGCCTGGTGCAGGGCAACTGGAGCCAAAAGGTGGCGTCGTTCCTCCAGCACGTCACGCCACACTCAGTGACGGGGTGGAGCCTAGCAGAAATGTTAATGGGTCACCGCTTAACCACTCTCCTCGACCGTATGCACCTGGATCTAACCACGTCCAGAACCCCACACAGTGAGTCCACTGACTGGACTAGGGGTTTTGAGGAGGGAAAGTATGTTTATGCTCAGAACTATGCTGGAGGGCATCGTTGGTTGCCGGCAACCGTAACCAAGGTACTGGGTTCATGTACTTACACAGTACGGCTTACAGATGGTCATGTCTTGAAAAGTATGCAGACGGAGAGTGATTTCAGCTAAGCATACCTTTATTTAGTCAGGAACAAGACAAGACACCCGGCTCACTGGCCGGCTTATATTCCCTCAGAGAAACCCACCACCAAACACACACCCCACTCCTGATAGGCTATTTACAGTAACCAAGAGACCTATTGGCCTCTTGGCCTGGGACCTAGCCCTTTCATTGGGCCTGGCTAGGATCCTACTGCCCATTGTCTTTTGGTCTGAAGCTAGCTGTGTTTGCTGCCTGGACAAGTCCAGGCATGCCCAGCCCTGTAGGGGCCTGATACACTACATGTCTTCAAATGGCACATTGACCAACTGAGAAAGCAGTGGGCTGAGGTAGACCCTGAGCCTAATACTGAGGTGGCAGACATACCCATTCCAGATGAACGGGTAGAGCTTCTGAGCTTGGACAACTCCCACGAGGGAGAACTACCCAGTATCACGACTGAACCCAGTTACCTGCCTGAAGACAGTTTTCAGGCAAACTGGCCCCAAGGTATGCTGGAAAGCCCTACCAACAGGGAAACACCAATCAGTCCCCCATTAGTAACATGAAGACGGTCACAACGGAGCAAGCAGCCTCCTGCTTATCTGAAAGACTACGTGTGTTCCCAGGTTGTTCCGTCTTAGGGGCAATTGTTGTGTATTTAAAACTATGTTAAGCTTGAGTCTGAACCAGGATTGTATATAGACCAATCAGAGCTGCGCAATGTTCTGGAGGGTAGCGCTCTGATTGGACCTTATCTGTAAATAGTTATTGGTTGTTAGCTGACATGTGGGCGTGGCTACCTAAGCCCGGACTGTTTAAAAGAGAGCCGGTTGCTCTATGCTTTTGTCTCGTTCTGATTTCTTCTGACTTCGTTAATAAAGCTGATTCACTGTTCACTAGCTGTGTTGAGTCTCATACTTAACAGTATATACATAGAAATTTTCTCTGAACTGTCCCAGAACTTTGCTACTCAGATGGGTTGAAATTCTCATGGACGATAGTATCCCTCACTCAAGGGATCTTTCCCCACCAAATTTCAGGCAGACACAGGACAATTCCCTGTTATACAGGCAATTAAACAGCACAGGGAGATATGAACGGAGTGTTTTGGCTCTGTTCATGGGCTTCTTGAGTGGCCATAGAGGTAAAGATGATCTATTTCTAAGCAAAAATAGTGTGCTAGTGAGAGGGCCTAATCCCTTCCTCCTCCTCACACACACTCTGATCTGTTGATTTCAGCATTTTGACATTTCTCCCAGGCTTCCTAACGTCTGGTGCTGGTACCTAGCCAGGAACAAAAAATACTTGAAACCCTAGAACAGGGGCAGGATTTCTCTCACCTCACCCACATGTTCTGGGTTTGCTTATGTTATACCCCATTCCCTGCTTTCTTGTCACATGAAAAGGAACTTGCCTGTCTTCCCCCACCACCACCACCACCAAGACTGGGGGAGCACAATTTTAATCAGCTGCAGGAGACAACTTTCCTTGGGAGAAAAGCTTAATGCGTTTACATTATATTCAAGATGAAGAGAGTTCTCAGCAAACCGCTCAGATAGGTGATTTGATCCTTCATCATGATTTCCTCTCTCATGTCTCCTTGGGTGTGGTATGTATAGCCTTAATCTCTCATCTTCTCTGTCCTCTGGAAAGCGGGTGAACCCCTATCACGGAGGATTCTGCCTCTACTCCCTTGCATCCTTTTCCAGAAGCCTTGCTTAGCTGTCATCTAGTTTGCTCCTGCAGGGACAGCATGTGTGTGTGAAAGAGAGCTCGACCCTTACCTTCCATCCGTCTCCTTCAGCATTCCAGCCTGCCTGCCAAAGGGTATAAGCAAAGGTTTTCCCCCCGACTGCCTATCAAGCAGCTACAGGGCCAGAAACAGTCCCATAGCCAGGATATTTTTTTGTTCAGGAGGCACTAGCACACTAGCACACTATTTTTGCTTAGAAATAGATAATCTTTACCTCTATGCATTACATCTGGCCGAGCAACTTTGGCTGTTCGAGCCCCACCGCGGCCAGAGTGAGCTCCCAGCCCTATGTCCCAGCTCCCGCCCACCCAGCGGCTCAAAAGCCCGTTAAAAGGGCAAATAGACAAATTGGGTACCTGCTCTTAGAACGGGGGGGCACCCGTCCCTTGTGGCGGAGGCGGCGGCATGAGCGAGCGAGTGGCGTGTGGCGGAGAAGAATGGCGGCGGCTGGCGAGGCTGGTGAGCGAGAGGAGGCGGGGCCGACAGAAGCGGAGGTGGGGTGACAGGCCGGAGCCTGATGGACAGAGGCCGACAGCGAGCATGCGCGGATGTGCGCTCGGCCCAGACTCGAAGGTGTCACAACAGCCAGGAAGTCATAAATCAAGACCAGCGCCAGGAGGACGTCGCCCGCAGACAACAGAAAACAACTCGCTACAAAGGGTGCCTGGTAGGTTAGTCACTCCCCCCCCCTTTGTATGTGGCCCTAGGTTAGGACCAGTGTTCCCTCTAAGCTGAGTTAGTGTGAGCTAGCTCATAGTTTTTTAGCCTCCAGCTCACACATTTCTGTCTTAGCTCAGGAAGGATGGCTCCAGAGCAAACTGATTTATGAAGCAGCCAACTCACTTGCTCACAGCTTTAATGCCAGTAGCTCACAAAGTAGAATTTTTGCTCACAAGTCCCCACAGCTTAGAGGGAGCATTGGTTAGGACTTGTACTGATTAAATATGTGAACCACTCAGAGCCCTCAGGGGGTGAGCGGTATACAAATGGAAGGATAAATAAATAAATAAAATAAATAAAATTTACATTTTTAAGGGGGCAGTTAAATTAGAGTTAATTAAATTAATCTTTAAAGTAGGAGGCTCCAAGCTTGGTCCTAGCCCTTCCTTTCAAGGGACAGGGCAGCGAATGAGTCAGTTCCTAGGAAAAAACACAGCTCAGTGGGCATTTAGTTGCCTTTAGAAGGCATTCAAATGTGTTTTGAGTTCCCTTCCACTGGGCAAGAAAGTTTAGAAGGGCAGGCAAGAGTGGTACCTTCAGCACTTCACCAAACTGGTGAATGGGCTAGGAGGAAGGGGGATTGTTGGGGGTTTTTATATATATATATAAATTTATTTTCCAGTTTCACCTTTACATTATATACATAGGATATATTAAAGAAAAAATCATTTATACATCCTCCAAAAAATCTTTCAATTTTCAAGTAGATTTTTTTTTATCAATCATATATCTTGTATTGATTATATTTAGATCCCACCAAGTTAGATTAATATTTTGTTCCTTTAATAATTCTTCTTTTTTAATTTCCATTTTTTCATTTAAAAGGGTACCATATGTTATTTTATTTTCTTCTGTTAGTACCGAGGGTTTTATAAAGGCTTCTAATGGGGAGATCCATAGAGGGACTTTTTTATAAAACTTAAGTTTTATTATATTCCAAACTTTCATTAAGGCAGTTCTTATAATATTTGTATGGAAACAAGAGTGGATTTTATCTTTTCCATACCACATGTATGCATGCCAGCCCATTGGCAGACCTACTCCTTCTAGTGCCAAGGTTCTTACATCTTTTAGTTCAACCCATTCTCTGATCCATGTCATTGCTGCTGAGATGTAGTACAGCTGCCAATTGGGCAGTGCTAGACCTCCTTTCATTTTATTATCCTGTAAATATTTAGTTTTAATTCTCTGCCTTTTTGATTTCCAAATAAATTTATTTGTTATCTTTTCTAAATCTTTGAAGAATTCATAGGTTTTTAAAATAGGTAAGTTTTGTGCTAGGAACAAAATTCTTGGTAGGATATTCATTTTAACAGTCGCTATCCTTCCCATTAGAGATAAGTGCTTGGATTCCCAATTTTTCAAGTCCGTACTGATTTCTGTTAATAGTTTTTGATAATTATTTTCAAATAACTTTGTAATGTCATCTGATAGCCAGATCCCTAGATATTTAGCTTTGTACACTATTTCCATTTGCGAAATTTCTTTGAGCTTTGTTACCAATCTTTGGGAGCAATTTTTAACTATTATTTTAGTTTTTTGGATATTAATTTTAAACCCGGCAAGTTGTCCAAATTCTTTTATTTCGTTTATTAAAATTGGCAATGATTGTTCTGGGTCTTCCAATACAAATATTAGATCGTCGGCAAAGGCCTGTACTTTGGTGATGTACTGAAGGTGCCACTCCAGAGTGCCCCTCTAAGCTTTCTTGCCCTGTGGAAGGGAACTCAAAAGGCATTTGAATGCCCTCTGAAGGTAATAAAGGCCCCAGTCACACAGTCCGGATATCACGGGGGGAGGCGTGGCTAATTGCCCCGGCGCAGTTTGATGCGCGATTACGCGATCAGATGTGCCGGCGGGTAAACGAGGGACCGGAGGGGAATGCTGCGCGCTGGCGCGATCACACCACGGGCATCTGGAGGCAGCCTGTGGCAAACATTTACTAGTACCTCGGAGATGGTAGTTTTTTAAGGTGCATTGTCAGCGGTAAGCCACCAGTGCGCTTCACTTCCCAGATGTTGGGGTGTGATTGCGCCCGGATAATCCGCCCACCATCCATGCCTCTCCCGCGGCAACTTTGCCGTGTGACCGGGGCCTAAATGCCCTCTGAGCTGTCTTTTCCCAGGTCTCATGATGCCCCCCCCAAATTCCACTGTTGGAGGGGAGAGGGAAGCTTGAGGGCAAGCCACAGTGCTCTCACCCTGGCAGCAGGCGGTCTTTCCTCAAAAATGAGGTTTCTGGCATGGCTATTTGTGGGGCAGGACTTTTAATTAGGGGGGGCGGGACCCCAAAATGCTCTGCTGTAGTCCAGAACACAAGATACCTATGTAAACAGGATCCATCCTTGTAGCTAGAACATGAACAGGTCTCTCAAAGCTAACAAGGTGATGCTATGCTTGGCAGTAAGTGGAAACACAGCACACCAAAATGCCAAGTGGGATGATCTTGTGTGGCAGAAACATAAGCAAACTCTGCTGGTTGGACAACATCTTGGTCAGATATATACAGGGCTATTTTTGGGCAGGAACGCATAGGAACGGAGTTCCGGCTGACTCCCCAGTTGACCTCACCCAGCAGGAACTCATTAGCATAATAGGCCACACCTAACAGCAGAAACTCATTAGAATTGGCTACATTAGGGGTGTGGCCTAACATGCAAAGGAGTTCCTGCTACAAAAAAAGCCCTAGGTTTTGACAACAAACAAGGTAAACAGAATAAGAAGCAAAAGGTGGGTGTGGCTGGATGACTATACTTCTGGTAACATGGGGGTGTGGCCTAATATGCTAATGAGCTATGTTGTCATGGGTGTGGCTGGATATGCTAATAAGTTTCTGTTGTTGGGTGTGGCCTATTATGCTAATGAGTTCCTGCTGGGCTTTTTCTACAAAAAAAGCTCTGTGTATACACACACACACACACAGGCAGACATATACATACATGCATATTTTGAATCACTCTCTTCTCTCACTGTGTTGTGGAACAGTAACAGTGGCAGCATGACACTGGCTAACATACTGTAGACTCCAAATGTAGTTTACTTGCTTATTTGTGTTTTTTACATTAACTATGCTAGCAAATAAGATCTCTTTGGGTCTAAACCAGGACAAACATATGTATTTGAATTAAATAAAATATTATTGTTATCCTACACACATTGCAAAACCAAAATATGTACATAGGTGGTTCAATCATAAGGAAACCCATAACATGAATACAATTAAAAGCTGAGGTTGTTGACTGACTAAAGGAGTTTTAGTTGGCTGATCTTTCCTCAATGTATTAGACAGCTGATTGGTTAAATTTTAAATAAGTATGCATATTATGAAACTATGAGGATAGGGTGTGGACTTTTGGGGACATTGCAAGAAGTATTTCATTTCGAAGTGGTTACTTAATAAATAAAAGATTTTGTACAAGTTCAAAGGTACATTGTTGATTATTACTTTATATGTTTCAAGAACAAACCCTGGCATTGAAATAAAAAAGGGCCATGGATTGAGTCTTGGTCACCTTGGAGTCAAATTAATACAGAGTCTAGACTATAAATCATTCCATCATAGCCCACATCTTCAGATTCCATCCTTACTAACTTTAGAGCCATACACCATTACTCCATTCATTTCCAACGTATTTGGATTCTACAAAAACCCAAACACTGCAATATCAGTTATGAAAAGCAAGCAACGTTATGAAACACACGGCTGGGTTTCTTTGCCCAAGGAATACTATAGAGGGAAGAGAGTGTTTTTGGCATAACCCAAGCACTGAATAGACCCCTAAACATCATTCTCAACACAGTTTAATGCATACATTACTGCATGTTCCAACATTTTTGGAAATTCAAAATCCTAGAAATACATTTATCACTTTCCATCTTGGCAAAAAGACCCACATAGCTCTGAGAAGCCAGTTTTGTTCTGCAGCTAGTCCACATCTAAGCATTCATCTTTGCTGTACACGTAGAGCAAATTTATTCTTTCAGGGGAATAAAAAAAAATTCTGATTTTATCATTTGAAAACAGTACTGCACTTTATAAATGCCCAGCTACAGAAAAACACACAGAAGCCTTAAGTGCATTTGTGTGTGTGTGTGTTCATTATCAGGAGAAACAGGGCTTAGGCAAGCAATTGTCATGCAAGCATAGTTGTAAGTAATAATGTGGCCTTTAATGACGGAATGATAGACCTGCCAAACACTAGCTCCTGCCATACACTGCCTGCCATTTCCTGCTGGAGAGCACAAAGATGCCCATCTGGGAGTTATTAACATATCCTCGTCAACTCACAACCGACTTTAACATAATCCATATTTGTTGGAGAAGGTCCAACATCAGCTAGAGAACAGCAGTCACGTGACTCGATGACACATTTCAAGCAGCACACATAAAGCATGCTTGGGCAGCTAAGCAATTCCAAAATGCAAATGGAGAAAAAAAAAGACCACACTCTCTCTCTTCTGACTAGATAAAAAGAACAAATCCCTTTTGGCAAGGAATCTTAGATTTTCTTAACACTGAGTGGAAAACATCAGACTAGGGAGACTGGACAGATACCCGCTCATTTGGGGGTTTAGGTTTTTCCTTTTCTTTCTTTCTTTCCTTTTTGTGTGTGTGGGGTTTTTTTTTGTTTAAGCATGCACTGTCAGACTGAGAATGACCCTTATATATTTGCTTTAAGCTAGAAAAGTATCATCACATAAAGAAGATCTGCAGGGGAATACACATGGTCCTTAATTCAGCGATGCCCTATGTTTCCTTGCATGAGCCATGAAAATGCACATTGTTAGGACTGATGGGCATTGAGCAGCTAGCAGATTCTGATTAAAATCCATGCTGTCATGCAAAAAGCTCCTATCATTTATATGAATTATTATCATTTTTGTGACCAATAATAAGGCAGATAGTTTCACAGTGTTTTTTCAAGGACCATTTTGTTAAAAAGTAGATGCTGTACATGGCTGTTACCTGCCTCTTGTGCAAAATCACATGGGGGAAACAAATGATAGATTGTAGGAAGTCTCCTGGGAGTTTGACACAGATCTTTTCTACACAGGTTATTGGGCTCGGATTTGATACTGTAGGGAAGCAGGTTTTTCTACCTGCTTCTTTGCATTCATGCCTGGATGGCTGCCACATGTGTGGGAAGGCCCACATTTTTCCTGTTCTGTCCATAGAGTGGCCATTTCCCCCACACCATCAGGAGTGTATATGTATTTTTAACTGGCAATTTAATATCATTATAACAATTGACGACTTCCGGTTTAAGCATTTCGCCGCTCGGACGCGTCCCGTCTCGCTCTGATGGAGATGAGATGAGACCCGGCTGACGTGAGGGGTCCGAGTTTGTCCCAGACCTCCCCGGGGTCTCTGTAGGAGACCCCCAGCCTGGGGAGCTGAGGAGAGCCTCTTCCAAGGTGATGGCCAAGGAATTGAGGCTCACCTTCTTCCTCGAAAGGTACCATCACCATGGAGCCAGTATGGTGCCCAGAGATGACTGCTGGAGCAAGCAACCACAATCAAACTTCTAAAAATGCTTCCAAAAGATCTCCAAGGTTCCAAACTGTGAGTTAAGCAAAGCTCAGGTGAAAAAGGCGAACTGAACCTAGGTAGTAATTGGAAGTGCCTAAGTTTTAAGTGCTGGGGGAGAGTAGTTCAAGTACCCCCCCTTCTTTTGCGGTAACTTTAAAAATGGTTTTAAATTGGAAGTAAAAAGACTTTGAACTAAAAGAAGCAAATAAGAAGTTAAGCAAATGCAAAAACTGCTAAAGTATACAAAGCGGGATTAAATCGCATAACTTTTGTCTTGTTTTTGAAAACTTAGTACCTCTTGTGGATATTATGGCTGGGAGAGGACAGAGGGCGCCGGAAAAAAATTGGTGACCGGAAATAACATACCAATGACTCCCTCCCAGAACCAGGAAGTAACTACAGACTTTTCTTCACTGTTAGCAAATGCACTGCGCCCCCTAATGGATCATATGACTAACTTCAACACTAAGCTGGACAATGTCCAAAAACAATTGAACCAGATGGTTTCCATGGGATCCCTGAAGAGAAGAGTGAGGATTTAAAAGAACTTTTGGCGGTTGCCTTGGCCCCATTAATGGATTATAAACAAGAAGATTTAATAAGAGAGATGGATGTGGCTTATCCAAACTTCATAAATAAAAACAAACTCCCAGGGGAAACCTACCTAAAATTCACGAAACCATCTACCAGTGAACTGGTGCTAAAGTCAGCAATGGGAAAAACCTTAAAAATCAAGAATGAAGACGTAAACATTTTGAAAGACATCCCCTTTGAAGTTAGAAAATGGAGGAAACTCTACAGGATGCTCACTCTCACTCTGCAAAAAAAGGAATACCATACAGATGGTTATTCCCAGAAGGGCTGAGCTTCAACTACCAGGACAAAAAATATAAAATAGACTCTGTTCCAAAAGCAGAAAAATTTATGGATCAAATATTTAATATAAAAAAGAAGCAGAAGGAAAAGAATTTAAAACCAGATGGGGAGGAAGAATAAGAATAAGAATTCTACTCACAGGATTCAACAAGCCAAAACTCCACGTCATCAGAGTCATCTGAATCGGAGAAAGGAGGGGCTGCCCCCAAACTCCTGAAAATGAAGAAACACAAGAAGAAAAGACTCTAGAACTAAGACAATAGTACTAAAGGCAGTAATTGTGTTAAGCTATTAAAGGTGTACTATCATAATTGAACCAAATCTTTGTATAAAATGTAATATTAGGTTAAAAGGAATTATTTTCTCTATTCAGATCGTGACATGTATTAGACTTTTTCCTTTCCCCAAATCCAATAGATGAAATAGATTGGAATGGTAGTTTTCCTCTCCCTATCAAGTAGATATATGTATTAGACCTCCTTTACCCATCACCCATAGTATTAGTGTTAGGGAATTAGTATCCCTTCCCCCATCCCATAATTGTAGTGTGTAGAAAATGCAAAAAAAATAAAAATTCCCCTTTGGGGGGCCAAAAACAATCAATGTACCAGCTTCTCTGAATTCCCAGCTTTCTTTTTTAAAAATTCACTAACCCCTTTCATTGCAGAGATATGCCTTTCCCCTTATTCTTGTCAATAAAAGGGGATAGAGAAAGCAACAAGTGGAAATGTTTTGAAAATCCAAGGAGAACAAGTAAAAACATTAAAAGACATTCCATTTGAGATCAGAAAAAGAAGAAGACAATACAGAGACTTGGGATTGTTTTTGCAAAAGCATAACACCCCTTACAGATGGATTACACCGGAAGGCCTTCTCTTCAACTTCAACAGAAAGAAAGAAAAGATTGACTCTGTTCTTAAAGCAAAAAGAATTCTTGAGCAACAACAACAAGATAAAGGAGGACGATAAAGATGCAGAAAAAGAAGACGACCAAAAATGAAGAAAGTTCTAAGAATTCCTTGTTGGCTGAATCCTTAGACTCTGAAGCAGAATTAGGGGCCTCTTAAAAATAAAAGGGAGTTTGAAAAGAAACGTAAAGGAAGAAAATAAGTATAATAATGTAACTCTGACTGTCTGATACCTATTATTAATCAATAACTTTAAGCTAAGAACAAATCTGTTTTTGAATGCTCGCTTTATTCTCTACAATTGTATTGCAATAACTCTCATGTATTAACGTTTTGATATTAAGGAAATATCGATTCATTCAAAATATGTATTAATGATCTCTTGTTACTTGTAGTTTTAGGTTCTGGGCCCCCAAATCTACTGTTGGCCAATTTGCCAGTGGGGGAGCCCTGCCCCCGAAGAGCCCCACTGCACCTGATGTGCCTGGCGCAATGTCATGGGGAGATGCTCTAGTATTTGGCCTAAAACTCTATGGTGATCATAGAGTTTTTTGGCAAATACTAGAGTGTCCCCCCCCCGACAACACACCTAGCACAACAACATCACTTCCGGGTGATGTCACTGCAGAGTGCATGCTTCACACGCGCACAAGAAGATCCAGGAGAGGAGCCTGGAGCCCCTCACTGGCAAAAGGTAGGGACCTGGCAACCCAGCAAGCTTCCATGGCAAAGGGGAGATTCAAACTTGGGTCTCCCAGATCCCAGGCTGACACTCCAAACAAGGATCTTAACGGCAGACATTAGCAGATATGATGGAGGATGCTGGTTTATCTCAAAAGTGCTAGGTAGCAGCCACCATTGACAGAGGGTGCTGTGCTCAGGGCCAGCTCACTCACTAGGCGAACTAGGCGCTTGCCTAGAGCGCGCCAGCCCTTAGGGGCACCAAACTGGCACACACACCCTTGTCGTGGTTCAGCTGCAAACACTACTGTAATGTATTCAGCCTGACATGCCCGGACTTGCCCGGGCTGGCCAGGCACAACTCTTCAATAGCTTCATGTCCAAAGACAATGGTTCCGTAGGATCCTAGCCGGCCCAATCAAAGGGCCAGCTTCTCAGCCGGGAGACCAATGGTCGCCCGGTTACTGTAAATAGCCTATCGGGAGTAGGGTGTGTGTTTAGGTGTACTTGGTGGCGGGTTTTCTGAACATATATAACCAGCCTGCGAGCTGGTCCCTTCGTCTTTGTCCTGAACTAAATAAAGGTATGCTTAGCTGAAATCACTCTCCGTCTGCATACTTTTCACTGGCGACGAAGGTGGGATCCACGACCCCATGAACAAAGACCCGGACGCCAACACGAGCACCGCACCGAGCCCCTCCGGGAACCGCGCCGCTTCGCTTCCCAGCTCTCCGGCAACCGCTCATCGCGCAGCTCCCGGCTCCGCTTCGCTCCCTGCTGACCCCGAGAGCAGCAGCGGCCTCCACAACGCTCCCGACGCCATCGCCGTTCCAGAGGCCACCCCACCACGTGGCTGCAACACAATGGCGACCGCGACCGCAACTGAAAGCCTGCCCGCTTTCGATCTCTCCCAGCCCTCGCTGTGGGACACCTGGCTGGACACGCTGGAGAGCCGCTTCACCATCCACAAGGTGGTGGATGACGCGATGAAGAAGGCTTACCTGCTGAGCCACTGCGGAATCCAGACCCATCGGCTCCTCAAGGACTTAATCTCGCCCAAACTAACGAAGGACGAGTCATACAGCTCCTTAGTCCAGGCCCTGACCGACCATCTGGCTCCCAAACCCACGAAGTACGTGGAGCGGTTGGACTTCTTCGCAAGAGTTCAGGGCCCCAGCGAAACCACCTCCGATTTTCTGGCGGCGCTGCGGAGCCTGGCGACCCGGTGCTCCTTCCCCAGCCTCGACGATACCCTCCTGAACCAGTTCCTCGTCGGACTCCGGGAGCCGAAGCTGCAGAGGAAACTGGTGAGCCAGAACGATCTGAGCCTGGACAAGGCCATCCGGGAGGCCTCAGCATACGAACAAGCGCGACAAGACCGCCGCGCCAAGGCGGTCCACCGTACCCAAGTGAGCAGCGGCTCCGACGTCTCGGACCAAGAGGAAGTCCTGCAACTCCGACAGCGGACTCAGCAGCGACCAAAACACGCATCCTCCAGGACCAACAAGGCCCCGTCTCCAAGCCAGTGCGCCAGCTGCGGGGAGGGCCACGAACGCCGGTCGTGCCGTTTCCGGAATGCGGTCTGCCGCTCCTGCAACAAGGCCGGACACATCGCCAAGGTCTGCCGGTCCCAGGGACAACGACCGAGATCGGCCACCCACCAGACCACCGCGGAACTGCCCCTGGAGCTCCACACCGTGTCGTCCCACTTCCCACAGCACCAGGTCTGTAACCTGCCCCCCGACGGCCCAAATAAAATGCATGTGACGGTCCTCATAGAGGGAGCCCCCTGCACCATGGAGATCGACACCGGGTCGACCTACTCCATAATATCCGCGGACACGCTCCGTTCACTGTGTCCTCAGGGGGGGCCACCACTACAGAAGTCACGGGGTTTCCGGTTACGGGACTTTAACAAAAACCCCGTGGCGGTGGTGGGCTGGGGCAAGTTCCGGGTCCAGTTTCAGGGCTTCAAGGGCCAACTGGACCTACTGGTTGTGGACCGCCCCCTCTCCAGCTTGTTGGGACTGGCCTGGTTCAAGGCCCTGGGGCTCTCCGTTACGGGCATCAACCAGGTTGGAGCACAGGATTTCGGGGCGGTGTGTGCAGAATTCCCCCGCGTCTTCGATGGGACCCTGGGGCGGTACACGGGCCCCGCCATCTCCCTGGACCTAGACCCAGCGATACGCCCCATACGCATCAGGTCCCGGCTGCCCCCGATCTCCATGAGGCCGAAGGTGGAGGCCGAGCTTGATCGCCTGGTTGAGCAAGGCGTGCTAGAACCTGTGGCGTCGGCCCGGTGGGAAACCCCCATTGTCACACCAATCAAGCCGAACGGGGACGTCCGCATCTGCGCGGACTATAAATGTACCATAAACAAAGCCCTACAGCCCCACGCATACCCGGTGCCGGTAGTAAGCC
The DNA here is from genome assembly GCF_001447785.1 of Gekko japonicus. NCBI lineage: Eukaryota > Metazoa > Chordata > Lepidosauria > Squamata > Gekkonidae > Gekko > Gekko japonicus. The sequence goes on along the minus strand of NW_015177049.1, from coordinate 227,093 downwards.
AAGTGCTGGCGGCCCTGGCCGGGGCCCGGGTGTTCGGCAAACTGGACTTGGCCCAGGCGTACCAGCAGCTACCGGTGGACGCCGCCACGGCCGAGGCCCAGACCATTGCGACCCACAAGGGGGCCTTCAAAGTGCACCGCCTCCAGTTCGGGGTCTCAGTCGCGCCGGGGATCTTTCAATCTTTTATGGATTCCCTTCTTAAAGGCATCCCCGGAGTTCAGCCGTTTCTAGACGACGTGCTGATCGCCGCGCCAGACCCCTCGTCCTTCGCAGACCGTCTGAGGGCCGTTTTACAGCGCTTCGACGCGGCGGGCCTCAAGGTGAAACGGGAGAAGTGCCTACTGGGGGTGCCGCGGGTGGAGTTTCTGGGCTTCGCGGTGGACGCCGCCGGCCTGCACCCCTCCCAGGACAAGGTAGAGGCCATCACGCACGCCCCGGCCCCGAAGTCCAAGACGGAGCTACAGGCGTTCCTGGGCCTAGTGAACTTCTACCACTCCTTCTTGCCCCTGAAGGCGGCCGTCGCAGAGCCGCTCCACCGCCTCCTCGACAAGTCAGCACCATGGGTCTGGGGGCCTCCGCACGCCGCGGCTTTCCAAACAATAAAGGACCTCCTGGTCTCTAATGCGGTCCTCGCCCATTTTGACGAGGCCCTTCCCGTGGTGCTGGCGTGCGACGCTTCTCCCTATGGGGTCGGGGCGGTCCTGGGGCACAGACTACCGGATGGTCGCGAGGTCCCGGTGGCCTACTACTCGCGGACACTGTCGTCGGCCGAGCGCAACTACGCGCAGATCGACAAGGAGGCGTTGGCAATCGTGGCAGGGGTGAAAAAATTTCACCACTACTTGTACGGCCGTCCGTTCACGATCCTGACGGACCACAAGCCCCTGCTGGGCCTCCTCGCACCCGACCGGCAGACACCGCAGATAACCTCGCCCAGGGTGCTACGCTGGTCCATCTTCCTGGCGGGGTATGCGTACGACCTCGTCCATCGGCCCGGACAGGCGATGGGCCACGCTGACGCTCTGAGCCGCCTGCCCCTCCCCAAGTGCGACCCGGACCCGGCCCCCGCGCTCCTGGTCGCGAGCCTGGAAGCCCTCACGGACCAGCCGGTCCATGTTTCGGAGGTGGCACGCTGTACCTCCAAGGACAAGACATTGGGGAGGGTCTTGGACTGGGTGGTGAGGGGGTGGCCCGAGGCCAAAGGAGACCAGGACATCGCCCCGTTCGCCACCCGGAAACACGAACTCTCAACCCACAAGGGGTGCTTGCTGTGGGGAAGCCGGGTGGTCATCCCCTCGCCTTTAAGGGAACGGGTACTCACCGCCCTGCACGAGACACACCCCGGGGTGGTGCGGATGAAAGCCCTGGCCAGGAGCTATGTGTGGTGGCCAGGACTGGACGCGGACATTGAAGGGGTGGTCAAGAGGTGCCAGCCCTGCCAAGCCTCGCGGCCGGAACCACCCCGAGCGCCCGAGAGGGCCTGGGAATCCTCCCACCGTCCCTGGTCCCGCCTCCATCTGGACTTTGCTGGACCCTTCCAGGGCAAGCTGTTCTTCATCCTGGTGGACGCATACAGCAAGTGGCTGGAAGTGGTCCCCGTGCCCTCCACATCCTCGCAGGCCGCAATCCGGGCCATGTGGAGGATCTTCAGCGGCCAAGGGATCCCCGACACGCTGGTCACGGACAATGGAACCGCGTTCACCTCGGCCGAGTTCCAGGCTTTCACCAGGTACTACGGGATCCGCCACGTCCGATCCGCCCCGTTCCACCCTGCCACGAATGGCCAGGCGGAGCGCATGGTGCGCACCACAAAGGACGCACTTCGCCGACTGGACTCCACCGATTGGGACTATAAACTAGCAGCCTTTCTCTTCGGACAGCGTACCACGCCACACACCACGACCGGCCGCTCCCCGGCCGAACTACTGCTGGGCCGCCGCCTGGCCTCCCGACTGGATCGGTTACACCCAGACCGAGCAACCCCGGAGGCCCCGGGCACCGAGACGTACGAGTCGGCCAGAGGGTTCTTTCCAGAGGACCCGGTGTACGCACGAAACTACGGCCGGGGGCCCCGATGGATCCCGGCCCGAGTTGTACGGGTCAAGGGCCCCCGTTCGTACGAGGTCTCCAGCGAGGATGGCCAGATCCTCCACCGGCACATAGATCAGCTGCGCCGTCGCACGCTACAGCTGGACCCTGAGGATCCGGACGAGGACCCAGAGCCTGCCACATCGGCCCCACTCCCGGCACCGGATCCACAGCCGCCTCTCCGTGAGGAACCCGAGGCACCTCACACCGTGGTGCCAGCCTGTCCTGCCTCCTCGGCGCCCTCGTCGGCCCCAGGCCCCTCGGCTCCCAGGGCCCCCGAGACCGAACCCATCGCTACCCCGGAGCCCCGACGCTCGACGCGCCCCAAGAAGCCACCCGCCTACTTGAAGGACTTCGTCTGTGGGTGCCTTCTGAACCAAGGGGGGAGGGGTGTAATGTATTCAGCCTGACATGCCCGGACTTGCCCGGGCTGGCCAGGCACAACTCTTCAATAGCTTCATGTCCAAAGACAATGGTTCCGTAGGATCCTAGCCGGCCCAATCAAAGGGCCAGCTTCTCAGCCGGGAGACCAATGGTCGCCCGGTTACTGTAAATAGCCTATCGGGAGTAGGGGGTGTGTTTAGGTGTACTTGGTGGCGGGTTTTCTGAACATATATAACCAGCCTGCGAGCTGGTCCCTTCGTCTTTGTCCTGAACTAAATAAAGGTATGCTTAGCTGAAATCACTCTCCGTCTGCATACTTTTCAACTACTGAGTTTTAAACATGTTATGATCTTTCTGATGATACAAACACCAATTCCATCAAAGAACTTAGCCCTCTGGGCACAGAAGGGTCACTCAGCTGAGTCAAAGAAGAAGCTAAGTAGGGGGGCTATTACACAAGGACACTCAAGTTGCAACTGACTTATGGCAACCCCAGCAAGGAACTGTCAAGGCAAGTGAGAAGCAGAGGTTGTTTGCGACTGCGAGTGCCTTTCTTTGCAGAGTCTTCCTTGGTGGAAGCCAGATGTGCAAAGCAGGCAAAGTTACAAAAGCAAAAGTGAGTGTTAAGAGCATGGGTGTCAGGGGAACCGGAGGTCTGGGGTACAGATCCAATTAACGGGTCCGAGCCATGGTGGGTGCATGGGGGGGGGGCCCAGAAGGGATCCTCGCCTAGGGGGCAAAATAAGCTGGGGCCGGTCCTGGCTGTGCTAAGAAGGAGCAGCAACCATGTCCATCTTCTACCATTCAGAGGCATAGGAAAAAGACTAAGTTATACATAGCTGGCTTGAATTTCTTAGATGGCATACAGGAAAGGTTTACGCAGTAAATGCATCCTGAATTAGACTACGTGTACATTTATCCCAGTATGCTCCTCCTTGCAGTGGACATCCAGATATCCTAGAAAGGCCAGCTCTGATGTTCGCATCTCACCACCTCTGAAGGTTTATAGGGGCTAACAGCTTTTTTTAGGGGAAAAACCACACACACACCAGACTGGACCAATTCACAAGGATAGGCCTTTCAGTGGTTATCTTAACATGCGAAAGCAAGAGAAAGGGCAGTCAGTCTTCAGCACTCTCCTCGGCGATACTGGAGGAGAAAAGTACCATCAAGGTTTTCAGTTCCAGATGATTCAGGTGAAAAGAGATCAGCCTCCTTCGCCCAGGAAGAGATCATGCTGTTATCCCATGTGGGAGTTAAAATGTCAGCTGCCCTCAGAGACAGGATAGTGGATCAGATGAATGAACAGCTGGATGATCTGACAAGACAGTTTCTTCGCTCCTCTGGGAGGAAAGGCAGGAGCCCGTTCTGAAATTCACTTAAATCATTTCCCCCTGCAGGGAGACTTCCTGAATAAGCAGTAGGGAACGCGTTCAAGATCCCAGAACCTTCCTCTACTTTGGAAACTTACAAGAATAGACACAAATGCCTGTATGCAAGGGCTAGAATTAGCATCTGCCGAGATCTACAAAAGCAGGGTTTTTTTCAGTGTCCGCAGTGGTTTATATGGCATTTAAGAGGCAGTAATCTTTTGTAAAAGATCTCCATTTGTAAAAGAGCTCTCTAATATGCATCTTTATGCAATATTTGTCCCTGGGGGTTGTGTCTGCACTCCCCTGTTGTGCTACTGCTTGGTGCTGTAGGCAGGGGGGGGGGGGGATCAGCCAATGCTAATTCTAAAAATGTTTGAAAAGCAGTAAAGTGACTCCCCTCTTCCCAGTATCATCCCACCATGTCAAGAAATTTCACAGAATTTTTTAAAATCCTTGCTGTAATTCACTGCTATGCATAGGTACTGCTGGAGTAGCCCTTCGATCCCGTTCACATTTACAGGCTGTAAATAGCTCTTTGCTCTTCTACAGAAATACTATTTTTTCCAAAGGGAACTAGAGAGCCTGCTATAGACAACGAATTAAGAGCATGAGTGCCATTTTGTGGGCCCAATCTTGGTGCAGATGGAAGATCCCCTGCCCCAAAACCTGGTTAAGATTCTTTTTCTGCAAGGGCATAAACTTATGTTGGTTTCACACCTGCTCTGCAAACAAAAGGTCCCCAATCAATGGCATCTCCAGTTCCAGGGGTCTCAGGTAGCTGGCACTTAGAACAACCTTTCTGTCCCCCAACACGTTAGATAACCACTATCAATCTCACAAGATAAAAACATAAGAACATAAGAGAAGCCAGTGTTGGATGAGGCCAATGGCCCATCTAGTCCAACACTCTGTCACACAGTAGCCAAAAATACCAGGTGTCATCAGGAGGTCCGCCAATGGGGCCAGGACACTAGAAGCCCTCCCACTGTTGCCCCCCCAAGCACCAAGATGGTAATGGTAATGGGTTAGATGGTAATGGGTTAGATGGACCAACAGTCTGACTCAGTATAAAGCAGCTTCATATATCTTTACATGAATGCCAGTCATTCTTCCAAGCTGTGGAAGGCAATGAGATAAGCAGCAACTATTTCCACAGTGATGGATGACACCAGGGGAAGAAGCAGGATGATGAAAGGCGGTATCATAGCCACTTCAACAGGGGTGCCTTCTCAAACAGCTACGGTCTGCCTGTGCTTTCCTTCTCTCCAACCTAGGGCAGCAAAGCTCCTGGTGGGAGCAGGGTCAGGGGATGCCCGCCCCCTGGGCCTGTTGCCTGCTGCCACTTGGATTGGTGGTGGGAGTTGGGTTTTTTGTTTGCTTGTTTTGTTTTAAATACTTACTGGAAGTTCTTACCAGAAATGACAAATCGTAGGGTTTCTGAGGAATCCTAGAACTACTCTTTGTCACATCCAGTAAGAACTTCCAGTAAGTATAGAAGGCTTCATTAAACATTTTTTTATCCTGCAATGCTGCGCCCTCCCCAACACTCCTCCTGGCTGACATGCAGTGCCTGGCAACCCAACCTCTGCCATGACTTGTGCTGTCCATTGCGTGGTCCACTGACTTCAGTGGGCTTACAAGGTGTTCATCTAACCCTCTTTGGGAAGCTATTCCAGAGGGCTGGTGACACATCTGGGAAGTACCGTATGAGCTGTGGGAGAGCCCATGACTCTGAAGGAGGGAGCAGTCAGCAGGGGACTCTCAGAAGATCACAACCAACACCTGAGTTTTCACATAATACTTGTTCCTCCCAGTTCACTTTTGGTAATAATGTAGTAGAATGACAGCAACAGGTAGCAGTCTGTTGTCCAAGGTATAGGAGTGCATATTTTATGTGCATGCATGATTTTTAAAAAATCACTGAATATACAAAAGTTATATAGTAATGAAACATTAAAGAGCTAGTAATATTTTTTTTAAAAGGAAAAGAAAGACTAAAAACACACAAGTTAGAAAAGGACAAATAAGTGTATAATACTCCGAGGTTGAGGTAACATTTGAACCAGGGTCTCCTAGCTCTTATAGTGTGCTCTTTTGTAGTTGATCCAGCATCACAATGATTGTTCCACAGGCAAACACCGCAGCATCAGGGGACATCACACTAGAAGTGAGTACAGGAACAGAGCAAGTGATTAGTACTATATGCTACATATTGTATGCTTTAAATGTGTTTCTGGTTAGCTACTGCAAAGCCAGCCAGACTTCCCTGAGTTCTCTAATAAGCCTGAGAGAGTGCATTCTTACTCAGGCAGAACCATCTTCTGTTGTGCCTCCCCCCCCCCACACCCCATTTGGCTGCCGCCACTAGTTGCCTCTCTAAGGGGAAAGTTATGCAGCAGCCAAATTGGGGGGGGGGGAGGTGGTCCATCAGTGTTGGCGGGTGCTGCAGCAGTGGCGTCTGTGGTGTTTCCACCTCAGCCATGAGTCAAGGGGGTTGAGCCAAGCATCCATCACTAGCAGGGGGGTGGAGAGGGGCGAGCCACAGGAGCCTTGCTCCTTCCCTGCAGCACAGCCCTTAAAGAGACCAGCTCTGTTAAAGACCCCGGCCACCGGTCAGTGGGGAGGAGGGCGGTGACTGCCCACCCCAAGGTCTCCGTAGGGGACTGCTCTGTGAAACTGACCATCTCTGCTTGCCGGCGTGGGTTGCTACCTGCCAAGCTTCACTGCGGTAACAGACCCCAAAGCCAACAGTGTTGTTTGTACAATGGTTCCTGGATGTGTCATCAGCCCACGATGGCCCCCTGGGCACAAGGACTACAACCGGAGCCATTCCATTAGGAATCATTCTCATGTCCGATCCCTACCATGCCAGGACGTCTCCCCCTGGGCTGCCCCCTCACCTATTTCAGGAAGGTTAGTGGGGAGGCACTGCATTTTTTGGCTGTCTGGTCTGTGCTTTTGGCTGGGGGAACAGTGACCTGGCCCGTAGCCTTTCCCACCTCATCCATCTGTGTACACTCCTGTAGCAGCATTATTGTCAGGATGGGGCCTCCACCACGGTTGTGTCTGTAAGGATCATGTGGCTTATGCAGCACTCCCCATGTGCTCCCTTCTCCCATGGTCCACAACAAACGCCAACATCTGAGACACACACAATGGATGAGTTTTACTGAAGGGAGCCAGGGACGACAAATGGGTTAGGCTGGGATTGCAGTGTTTTCAAGCAGAACCCCACTCAGTCCTTTGGCACTAGGGGCACCTTCCTGATGGGCATGGGGAGGGAAGGGCCAGGAGGCTGGATGTGTCTGCGAGCTCCTGAAGGTCAGCTTCTGCTGCAGAGAGGGCACATGGTGGAGTTTCAGCTGTGCAGATGGGGTGACAGCTGTCCCTGTTGGATTGGCACCTGCGTACAGGGGAAACATACGGTGGAGCAGCCGCCTACGTACCTTGTTGGCAGCTTGTAGGGTATTTGGCAGTCGCTCCGGGGCCACCGTGCGGTGATCCGCCCACCCCATCTGGCACTTTCATGTTGCAAGGGCGACCCCCCCCCCCGGGTGGCAGAATCGAGAACATCCACACCTGAGTCTGCATCCTTTCAGAACCTCCACGGATTGGGATATACACTTTGTCAGCAGTGCCACGGCATTCGTGGGTTTGCAAAGTCTTGAGCGTAAGTGTCCCACAAACTCACAGCAATACCCACTCTCCCACACCAGGTGTGAATTTTGTTGTGAAAATACCATCAGAAAGACAACAGACTAGCATGAAAACATCTAGATGCTCATGGAGAACCCAAGGACAGAATCCTAAAATACCGATAATCCAGTATTCTATTCAAAGGGATATTTACTTGCCCTAGATACAAATTTTATAACAATTCTATTTTTAAACATTCAAAATGCCTTGATATTGTGACTTTTGATGTTCCACCTCTTGCATGACCTTTCATAATATCATATATGCCCTTGTATAAGAAGATATGAAGGTGGCTCAGAGGTTAAGACGCTGAGCTGCAGACCGGAAGGTTTGTAGCTTGGCAGTTTGAGGCCCTAGTGCTGCATGATGGAGTGAGCTCCCATCTCTGGCCCCAGCTCCTGCCAACCTAGCAGGTCGAAAGCAAGAAATTGCAAGTAGATAAATAGGTCCCGGTTTGGTGGGAAGGTAACAGCATTCTGTGTACCTCAGCATTTAGTCACGCCAGCCACTTGACCACGGTGAAGTCTTCGGACAGCACTGGCTCTTCAGCTTGGAAACGGAGATGAGCACCACCCCCTAGAATCAGATTCAACTGGTTTTCGAGCAAGGGAAACCTTTACTTTTACTATAAGAAGATATTCTCCTGACCCCATCTCTCAGGCACACTGGATAGATTCTAATATATTTCTGTGCATTAGAGGGGGAAAGCTACTGTAAACAATACTTGCCATTAAATTTTAGTTCAGCATTAGGGTTGCTGTTCAAAGACTACATTGAAAGATAGCTGATGTGTCACTACGGTCTTCTGTATAGTTCAGTCATGACCCTAATTAATATGTCTAAGTTAGACATGTATTCCTTCAAGTAATGGGTGGCTTTGTTTGGACAATTAGGCAGATCTGACAAGGAAATTTTCCATCAAACTAAGTCATAAAAAGTACATTATTCAGCATTATTATGAGCAAAGCAGTATTTATTACCTGAACTTTACAATATACCATTATCAATCATTACCTGCCATTAAGGTATGTTAACATAACATCAAAGGGACAGAGCCAAGTTAAACAAACAGAGATACATCCAGAGAGCTTTCTCAAATGGATTGTTTGAAGGGAAACAAGTATAGCTGACCGCATTGTTTCATCTCAATTTCTGTTAACAAAAGTGGTCAGTGATTAATAGTTGCTTCCATTATTATCCATTAATTAAAATACTAGAGACTCAAATGCTGCTATATGAACATGTTTTCTAGAAAGCTATGAAGACAAACAAGGAAAGAATGCTCCGGTCAATCCTCAAACGACTGGCAGGCACAAACCAAACTTGTTCCCAGTTAAGTCAACAGCAAGACTTTAATTGGTTTTAATGAAATGAGGGGTGTAGCTTGGATCTACCGTCAGCTCTTTTATTACCAGGTATTTGGTAATTACAGTAGCCTTTGTTATTTATGCAGGACTTTTAGCATTCAAAGTTTTGATTTTGGCTTTGATCCCACAGATAATCTCCACTGATGGAAGGATTTCTGCCAGTGAAGTGGGACTTCCTTGACTCTGCTCTCCCACTGAATCCCCCCCAAAAATCCCCACTGCTCCTGGACACAGTATATGGAAAGAGTAGAAGGTCTGAAAAGGGAGGGGGGAAGTTGTGGAAAATTATCCCCCTTCCGTTAGTAAAGTCTACTACTGGATCCAACCCATTCTGAATTTTACTAACAATTACAGCCTTTGGTGCCCCAGTGAATGTCTTAGCTCACCAACTTCTGCAGATGGACTTGCCAAACAATGAGGTACTCATTATCAAAAATGGTAAGATTAATGTCACAAAAAATGTATAGCAGTTTATTTTTCGTCACAAGATAACACTGCCTACAAATGGATTGAAGACTACAATAAATAAAATATATTAACATACAACCAACCTAGAAGGAACAAAAACTTTATTTTTATTTATATGCGAAAGACTTATACAAAAATACAAGGTGGAACATAGAAAATAAATAACTAAATGCTGTATGAGGTATTTAAGCAGACAATTTAATGATGTAACGGTAACCCCCCATTTATGTGTATATGTTTGTGATATGTTTGTCTTTTATAAAAATAAAAAAAATAAAAACCAAGATGATACTGCCTGAGAGGGTAAATTATAAGTTGAGGTAGAGGTACTAATTACAGAATGAACACAAAGCTACCTTTCCACGGGTCTGCTGAAGTCAATATTGCCAACTCTGACAGACAGTGTCTCTGCTGGATCTCAGGCAGGAATCTTTCACACTACCTGATCCTTTTACCCAAATGGTGGGTACTAAACTTGGGACTTTCTGCACACAAAGCAGATCCTCTACCCCTGAGCCATGGTTCCTGCCTCATATTCTGGAGTGGATCAAGAATATGTAGAGTGGTGAGAAGTTCCAGAGACAAGTTCCAAGTTTGGTGAATGAAAGAGAACTGCAGACTTGGTATGTCTTTGTAATATTTTCTTCTTTACAAATACAGAAATGGAGCACAGGGAGAAGCAAAGAAAGCAGTTTTATAAAGCAGTATATCTGTTATCCCACATCAGACCCTGTACCATCAGTTTCGATCAAAACACAGTTTGATCTCTGCATTTCTCTCTCTGTGCTGCATATAAATTCTGACAGACACTGCTGTTTTTCAGTATTTGTTTACGTATCTGACATCAACTCCCATACCTCCCATCAGCAGGAGGAGATCATCTCATTCAAGATCAGAGCCATGGAAGACCATCTCCAGACAATCTGCTCCCATTGAAGAAATGCCCACAGCTGTTTAAGAATGTTAACATTCTTCTGTCAAGTTCCTGATTTCCATCATGTGCAGTGCCACTTGATGTGGCACCACCCTGTACACCACTCTGATCTCCTTGGAAGACAAGCAGGATAAAAATGTACTTAAGAAATCTTTCAGCTGGGCATTTCCCCCCTCCTGATCATTTGGCAACTCTATACATCACCCTCCAGTCAGGGTTGATTTCTTTTAGGATTGACTGATTTGATCTTCTTGCAGTCCAAGGGACTCTCAAGAGTCTTCTCCAGCACCATAGTTCAAAAGAGTCTATTCTTCAGCGCTCGGCCTTCCTTATAGTCCAACTCTCGCAGCCATACATGACTACTGGGAATACCATTGCTTTGACCATGCGGACTTTTGTTGGCAGGGTGATGTCTCTACTTTTTATCATGCTGTTCCCTGGAAGACCAGATAATGAAACTGAAGCTCAAATACGTTGGCCACCAAATGAGAAGGGAGCACTCACTGGAGAAGACCCTTATGCTGGGAAAGATTTGAAGGTCAAAGAAGACGGGGACGACAAAGGATGAGATGGTTCGACAGTGTCACAGATGCAACGAACATGAAATTGAGCAAACTTCAGAGGACGGCGGAAGACTGGAAGGCCTGGCGTGATCTGGTCCATGGGGTCACGGAGAGTCGGACTCGACTGTGCGACTGAACAACAGCAACATACATCACCCAGTTCACTGAAAGAATCTGTCAGTTACTCCTACAGGCAGTACATTATCCACATACTATTTGGATTTAAAGAATTAGACCGGGGTCTTCCGGTCTATGGCGACATGCAGGCAGACGCATCTCCTGGATGCCCCAGGGATGCAAACTGCACACTAGCATGTAGGAGGGGGTGCAACGGGTCGTGACCCCCCCGGAGCCTTGACTTCACGATAAAAAAGAAAAGATTGACTCTGTTCTTAAGGCACATGATTTTCTGTGAACACAGCTTGGGGAACCAGCTGAGGACAAGAAGAAAGAGGAAGAAAGCAAATCTGGCTGCAAGTTAGGCTTGGGGTCTTCAGACGAGGACTCACCCTCTGAAAAGGGGGCGGCCGCTCCCAAAAGTTCATACAAATTGAGGATTAGAAAAGAGAAGAATAAATGACTGAAGGACTCTGATTAGTGCCTGAAAACTCTGAAATAACTTTGGGATGCTCTGAGGGCTTCTTTAAGCAGTTAAATGAATAGTTAAAAAATAATTAACCTAGCATAACTATGTTCATTGTTTTATTAGCTTTTTAAAGTAACATTGAGATAAGCTGATGTACTGATCTCCTACTCTTGGGTTTTTAGTTATTAGTGGGTCTTTTTTCTTTCTCCTTAGATGTGGTTCCCCTTCCCATATTTTCAGTTATAGTTTGTAGTTTGTAAAAAATAAATAAAAAATTCCCCTTAGGGGGATCAAAAAAAAAAGAATTAGACCAGTCTGTTTATAATAATCATATGAATGGTTTGCAGACTACACCTTGGCTCCCATCAAGTATTTCCATGGGAAGAAGGGGGAGCCATTTTCACCAGTGCCCCCACCAGCTGCAGACCTCCACCCCCCATGCTGTTCCAGGGGGCTGTCCCCCAGCAGCAGCACTGGGGGGGGGATTTGGGGTTGCAGGTTGACGAGGGAGGCAAGGAAGTTGAACTTCATGGACAGAAATTACTTATATAGGAGTTCAGATGTATACCCAGAGCAAGGATAAAGATTAAACTACAACTAATACAGAATGCAAATGTCTACTTGCATCAAAAATTCTTCTACCCCAAACTGTCAAACAGTCTAATATTCTCAAGTAATCATTGCTCTAGAAATGGAGTAGTCCAATTCCTGCATTCTCAGTTCTCCAGAGAGAAGGAGGGGGAGGGGGATGTATTTTTCCATAAAAACTGACTTCCTCACAGGTGGTGAGGCTCTGAACTGAAGCTGCCAGTATTTAGCAAAAAGTGCTATAGTTATGAAGTACGTGGAGCAGCAGATGCATTATGTAAAAATGCAAAGCCAGAAGCCACTGCTTTTCCTATTCCTTATGAAAGTGTCTGCAAACTATTTACTAACCTTGCTTAATATTTGGTAGGACTCCCAAAGGACAAATGAAGCTATTCTGCGGAGCTGACTCTGGCCTACGGGACCCCCAGTTGGCCACTCTTCGATTAGGTGATAGTGTCTAGTGCTGTAATTCAATTCAATGTAAACAAAGCTGTAAAGTAAGTACATTTGAAATAAGAAAATAATGTAAGCTGTTTTGATTTATCTGAAGATTTAATGTAACTGTCCTTAAATTATCTCTGATGCAGAATAGAAATGGCAGGTCTTTGTCATGTCTGCTGCTCTGGCAATGTTCACATTTTATTCCTAAGGCGACTGGAACAGCTTGGGGAATATTTTTTCACTCCAACACTAAGCATTTTCTTAGCTCTGTGGTCTCCTTATAGCCTATGATACCTTTACATGGTCTGCTAATCCAGCAAGATTCTTGCCAGCAAAATACAAAGAATCCTTCTTTTTGAACTGTGCTATCAGAACAGCATAGTGGAAACTAATTCAAAAGAGGGTTCACTCAAGCAGTGTGTTATGTTAGTTGAAGATGACCAGACTGCCTTGAAAACACACCATCTGCTCCCGAAGCATTACTAACACTTATTGATTGTTAAAGGCATCTGGTCAACAGGAACACGAAAGAATCTTAATACACTGTATGATCTTCATAATTGTGTCCTTGGGAGTTCCATAGTGAGTATCAAAAATGTCTCAACCCTGAACATAAGATAATATCATATGGCAAAGCAAGGGAGAGAGGAACATTGAGATGAATATGTTAACTTGATTTCCCGTAACTCTTCTCAGGGTCAGTTCCCACAACCATAGTTTCTTCTCCAAAATTGTGTAGCCTTCTGATAAACATCCTTAATGTATCTTAGGTTTGCTCAGGGAATGGGGGAAAGTGAATCCCAACACATATTCTACCCATCCATAATATCTTCCTTGGATTTTGCCACAAAAGCAACTTGGAAATTCAGCTTGTGCTTTGTGAAAAACAGAACACATTCCAGGTTTTCATATCTACAGCATTCTGCTGTTATCCTATCCCAGATCTTATATGAACCAGCAAACAATTGTTTGCTAAGATCTACATAGCAGAAATTCAGCCTATAGTACCTTCAGTGGTAGCACTGCAAACTTTGCTTTTTCTTTTTTCCTTTCTGTCAGATCATTTAACTGAAGCTTTTATTTATTGTTATGAAAGTTCTTGTCCAACTAATGACTTTTCTGGGGGGAAATATCTGAGGAACATGAATTCTGAAAATGAAGAGGGGAACATATGTTCACTAGAGCAGTTGTTCCAGTATAAATTCGAAAGAACGCTACTGGCATAACCCTCTTACTTAGCAAGGGCACAAAAACTCACATACAATGTATTTGTAGTGTGAATTTCCTCTCCTCTTAGTGCCCACTTTTTTTTCAAATAGCTCTCTTACTCTCAAAATATTGTTTGCAATTAAAAACAAAGTGTGCTTCAAGTTGATGTGCTGCTTTTGCACCTATGCTGCTGGTATTCATTATTCATTCATTACACAGCCCATGTTGATGCATAGTCAGAACTTACTTAACCCCTTACATGCTCAAATGTAATATAAAACCCTTGTTATCGCTGATTAGTTTGCAAATGTCTTGCAGACAATCACTCAAATCTTGGCTGGTCTTGACCAATATTAGTTTCATTGCTTTTCTCTGCCCAGTCTCTGTACCTGGGAAGCATGCAAAAGTGACACTGGGAAACAAGCCAGGACTAAGCCAGTGTGTTCACATTCACATGAAAATGAAATGAAAGTCAAAGCCAATTGTGGTTAATAAACCAAACCATAGTATCAGAACTGGGTTTGATGGGACCTGTAGTGGAGTGGCCCACATTCAGACTATCATACTAATTACCTTTTATTCACTATATTTATAGTCAGCTTTTCTTATTGAGATGCAAAGTGGAGTACACAGTATAAACAGATGCAATCAATATGATGGTGTACATCCAATAAGCAATGAACTGAGCCACTGTCTCAGGAAACCAGCTGATTTCTGAACCCTTTACCAAAACTGCTGAGTAAGTCAAGCTTCTGGTAAATAGGTAACAGTGTTCTGGTAATTAATGACCTCAGCTTTAGGACCAAACTACACATGATTTCCATGGGGTTTTGCAGCCGTAGGAACTGAGAGAAGCACTGTAGGGGCCTGATTCAGATCAGGACTGTGGCACAGGAGAGAGATTCATGCCTTCCCCCCTGCACTATTTTCCCAAGCTGAATGGTTTGGTACCTCATCAAATGGCTGCATGTACACTGGATGCTTACACATGCAGCTCCCCCCCCTCCGGCAAATAGTTCCCCACAGGGCCATTTCAGGTTAGGAAAATGGCACAAGGAGAAGGGAGAAGCCCCATTTCCCTCCACACCACTGTCCCAATCAGAACTGGGCCCCTGCACTGTTTCTCAGCTGAATTGCCATGGAGAACTTGCAGCTGAAGTCCTCTGCATGTCCCTGTGGCAATCACATATTAAACATATAACGTAATTTGGTCCAAAGCAAAAATTAGACACATTCATTCCAGTCTTATCTCTGCAACATCTACCTTGCTCCGAGCCCATGCACTAAGATTGGGGACCAAACTACACATGATTTCCATGGGGTTTTGCAGCCGTAGGAACTGAGAGAAGCACTGTAGGGGCCTGATTCAGATCAGGACTGTGGCACAGGAGAGAGATTCATGCCTCCCCCCCTGCACTATTTTCCCAACCTGAAACAGCCAAGGGGTTTGGTAGTGACCGCATCAAACGGCTGCATGAACACTGGATGCTTACACATGCAGCCCCCCCCCTTCCGGCAAATAGTTCCCCACAGGGCCATTTCAGGTTAGGAAAATGGCACAAGGAGAAGGGAGAAGCCCCATTTCCCTCCACACCACTGTCCCAATCAGAACTGGGCCCCTGCACTGTTTCTCAGCTGAATTGCCATGGAGAACTTGCAGCTGAAGTCCTCTGCATGTCCCTGTGGCAATCACATATTAAACATATAACGTAATTTGGTCCAAAGCAAAAATTAGACACATTCATTCCAGTCTTATCTCTGCAACATCTACCTTGCTCCGAGCCCATGCACTAAGATTGGGTTGTTGCTCTTTCATGGAGGATTGGAGGAAACTTCAGTAACCAAACTATAGCAATGGATGCACATTTTCCGTTGACAAATGTCAGCTCTCTCACAAAATGATGTGAATGCTTTATTTGTCTCCTCCTCCTCCATGACAGGCTTGATACTGCTTGTAAATTATACAAGCAGCCTATCATGAAGCAAGGCCATATACAATATAGCCCTTTTGTCTAGGCAACGTAATGTTTTCCTCCCCACACAAGAAAGCAGACAATGAGCATATACGTGCCCGGAACATTTGCAAGCCTATTTAGTCTTTCCCCCCCTTCTCTCTGAAAAAAGCAAGACTTTTCCAAGTATTTACCACCTATAACTGGAGCAGAGAGAGGTTTGCTATCACTAGAGTGAATTCAGCTTGTTATACAAAGCAATTAGACCTAACTTGGTTCAAACTAGGTTAACTTTATGACCTCAGTCCCAAGGGTAAAATGCATCTAATTCCTGAATCAGGGTTTTTCTTGTATACATAACTGGTTAAGCTGGAGGGAGGACTGAATCTGGCAGACGATCAGAGCTACTCAGTACCCCCTGATCAGCTCTTGATCTTATTTTCATCCTGGGAATGCTGAACTTTGCATCATTCTCTTACTGGATTTATTTAGATGTTCATGTCTACTTTTTCCCCAGTGGGGACCTAAAGTAGCTTACACCATCATTCTTCCCTCTTCCAGTTTACGCTCACACAATAAACACCCTGCGGGGTAGGGTTAAAGTGAGAAAAGAATAACTGGCCCAAGGCCACCCGGTGAGCTTCCTTGGCAGAGTATGGATTTGAACCTGAGTCTCCCAGATCCTAAACTGATACCTCTAGCCACTACTCTACAATGTTAGCTGGAGCTGGTTTTACACAGAAAAAGGAGGAGGCTGCTCTCAGAATGAAATACACACAAGGCTTATCGCTTTATTTTTAAAGGAATTCATGTTGTGATAGGAAAGGCAGAACAGGCATTCTAACTAGCTTTTTAACTAGAAGATGGAAAGAGATCCTAAGAGAACATCTTTGCCTCGTGGAGATTAGAGACATCA